>NW_024529044.1:2630790-2846521 GCF_017590135.1 Pyrgilauda ruficollis | reverse complement strand
ACCGGCCGCGGGCGGAGGGAGGCACGCAGGGAGGGACGCGGGGAGGGGCGGCCCGGCCCCGGGAACCGGAGGCGCGGAGCCTCCCGACCCCCGACGTGACGCCGCCCCGGCGGGCAGAGCCCGGCCCCGGCCCCCGGTGCGCGCCCGCCGAGCATCGCTCCGGTCCTTCGGTCTGAGCGGGCTCTGCCACGTCTGACGGGCTCCAGACCGGGAAGTGCTCGAGGCCGGTTGGACGGGGCTTGGAGCTGCCTGGTCTAATGGAACGAGATGGGCTTTAAGGTCCCTTCCAACCCAAACCATTCTGTCGTTCTATGAAATTCACAGGGGGTGAAGGCGTGAGTGTGAACCAGGTTGGCTCTCAACCCTGCACGGTGCCAGGATCTGTCTGGAGGGCAGGGAGGTCTTGCCCACTCTAGAGGTGCAAAGCTCTGCACCTTCACTGCTCTTTCTTGGGTGGGTTCTGCACACCTTCCTTCTGCTGCATGGGCTGCCCTGGAAATCACCGTGGAAACGGTGCCAAACACTGTGGGGATGTTGCAATTCCAAAAAGATGCCCACATTGCCAGGGAGCTACAGCAGAGCCATCAAGGGGGTTTAGCCATCATTTCCTCTTGCAGCCTCACTCTGTGATTAATTACCCGAGGAGGTTGTAGGCAAGTGTTTGGGTTGCTGGCTTGCTCCTGTTTGGAAGGGTGTGGAGACAATCCAGCACCTGAAAATATTTTCCCATGGAAAAGCAAGGGGAGAAATATCTACACCATTTTTGTCGCACTATCCTGTCTTCCACCCCTCACTCTCATCACCGCGAGTTGACAAGTCGGTCCTGCCTCCACCTCATGCAAGTGACAAGCCAGATGAATGGGAAGGCTTCCTGATCAGCTAATGCATTTGTGTGGAGGGAACGTGGCAGCACACCAGTTTTATGTATATGAATTAGGGAGTGGGAGGACAAGAGCTACAAACCTCGAGAAATACAGTGCTCTTGCTGAGCAGTGCGTGGATGGCTGCAGGTGCTTGTGTGACTCCAATGCTCAGCATACCAACGCAGAGAGGCTTTTCAGCTGCTCGTCCATTTCAGGAAAAACTGGGAGAACAAAAAGCAAATAGAAATTAAAAGCTGGTCTTTATTTCGCAGAGACCTCGGTGAATTGCTCAGACATGAAGCCGATAAACATAGAACAGCTCCAAAGTCAGATGCTTGGTTTAAAAATGTAAATTCTGCTTTTCTTTTCAGTTGTGGTTTGTAGGTGTATCAGTGCCTTTGCAAAAATCACCTTCTAAACGAATGTCTCCATTAGGGATGGAAGAATGAAATCAGGTAAACTCAAAAGCAGAGTGAAACCTCGTTCCAAAAAATGGGATTTAGCCTTTAAGTTTAATGAGGTTCAACAAACTTCCCATTTGAAATATACGTTTGTACCTCTGGGCTTTGGGGGTTTGGACAGAGTGGGGAAATGAGATACTGAAACAGCAGCAGAGAAGCTATTTCCATAGCTTTTTAAACCTATTGAGCCTTAATTAATATTATTTATTTGTATTATGGTGTTGCTGGGAGAGATGCTTATGGCTGGAGCGGGGGGAGGGGAAGGGCTGGGTGGGCTGTACCCAGAGCAGAGATGGCTCTGAAATGTCCTCCTTGAGCACTCCCAGTCCAGACATGCCACAGGACACAGTGGGGGTGGTGGATGTTCTGGTGGGCTCTCAGCAGCCTCCACCAGAGAAAGGGGACACGCAGCACCAGGGTTTCCACGGGCTCAGGGCCACCAGCCCTGCAGCAACGCTCCTATTGACTGGGCAAGGTAACAGCACATTAACAGCATTTATTAATAAAATATCTTGCTTCACTCCCTCCCCCTCCCATTTTTGCAAAGAAGACATCTGTTTCTGTTTCTCCTGCCCTGAGAGAAATAACTCGGGCTCCTGAAGGGTTACAGAGCAGCATCCAAGGCAGGCAATCATTTTCTGCCCAAGCTCTCGTCTTTAGTTTAAAAATGTTCTCTATTCTTTTGAAATGCATGAAGTAGATTGTGGGAGAGCTAATATTATATTCCACTACAGAAAGCTGGTGGAGTATTTTACATTGATGTCTGGCTCTAGTGATTTTCTAAGGATTTTGAATTCATTAAATCCAACCATTGAATAATCTCCATTCGTGGCGGAAGGAAGGCAAAAGTGCTTACGCTCTTCAACAGCAGAAAAGCGTGTAGTCTTTTCTTAAACACGAAATCTCTCTGACCCACTGCATGCAGCACAGGTTGCCCACCGTGCCACCTTTGATTTGCAGGCTTTGCTTATGATATAGCCTTATAAAACTGCCATTGAATGTAGCAGCAGAGCCTTGGCAGGGTGTTTTGCACTGCAGCAGCCTCCTCCGTCCTCAATCAGAATTAAGATCCAATTGTTCCAAGCTCAGACCAGAGGCAGAAGCTCAGGACAATGAGAAGAGAAAGCCCCACAGCGTCTCCCTGTAATTCAGCACGACAACGTGCAAGGACAGGAGTCCAAACCCAGAAATAATTTTTACCCTGGAGAAACAGAATCTAGAAACAGAATTGTTTTGATTCCTTGACGTTGATGTTCAAAGCTTTAAATGAAATCTTGTGCCTGATCATTTTATTTCTGAACTGAATAACAGTTACTTTGGAGACAAAACTTTGGCTTTAACTGAATTCAGTGAGAACTGTCACTAATAAAATCCTGCCCCAGAGACACCACTGATATCAGAAGAAAACTGCAAGATGTTACCATTTAGCATTACTGCTGCTAAGTGTCAAACATATTGAGTTTAACAGATTAGGCTTTCTTAGATTTTTTTTTTTAATCTATCATCTAGAAAAATAACACTAGCATTTCACTGAAAGAAACTTTTGGAAATTGCTCAAGGAAAACTCGAGAGAGTTCTTTCTCAGAATGAAAATAATCACTTCAATTAAATAGGGTTTTTGATGTAGATACTGTCTAACCATCATCAAAGTCTGGAACAAATATTTCATCCTCCCTTGTTCTTTCTCAGCTTTTAGCTCTGTGCACGTGAGAATGAGTTTTAGCATCTAGGAATGTCCTAAAACTGTAAGGACATCTATATAATTGGTTATTGTCATCTTCTGTGGGTTTTGGTGTCTTTCCTATCTAATTTGATGCTGATATTGGGGGAAAAAAATCCTTAATAACCTCCTTCAGATTATGATGTGTATGGAGAACTGGATGTTTCATCCATTTTTACAGTGTTGGATAATCTCCTTTTATCCCCAGGTCAGTAGTGGGATTTGGTTAAACCACCAGCTCAGCAGCAGAGCTTCACATCTCCAGCCTGAGCACAGGACCTTGGAAACCCTGGGATGTGGCAGAGGATGTCAGTGGGTCACAGGTATGTGTAAGGAGGAGTACTACTAAAATGGTTCCTGGAACTATATTTTCATGCACTTTGGATCAGATGTTGCAGGTTACTGTGACATCTACTGAACTACCTTAGGGGATCTTTGCAGAGCTGGATCCAAGTGATCAATCTCATACATTCTGTAGTGGAACAAAGGTTGTATTCACTCATATTTAGGGATGGTACAGAACCTGACCCACAGACCCACCTGTTCCTTCTATCATAATTCATCATAAATTGCAAGGACATTGTGCCTTTCACCTCTGAGGACCCCACTCTGTGCAGAGGGCCTTCTTTCTGCAGCCAGGCTGGCAGACAAGTCACCATCACATTTCAGAGGGTTCATTCTAGGAAAGGGTGAGCTTGAGTTTAGTTTGAGGCATTATAAGGCTGAATTTCTTTTTTAGTCCTTTCAAAGAGCATCTGGAGTGAGGGCAAAGAGTTTCAGATTGTCCTTCAGAGCTGAACAAATGGTCATCTTAAAGGAAAAATATTGTCATTCCTTGATGCTTTAGGGACAACAGCTTGGCCTAGATTCTATTATTCCTTTTAATATATTAAATATTCCTTGGCTTAGTCATGGGAAGCAAAGCAACACAACTGCTTTCTAATAAATAAAATGTGCTCAGAAGCAACTCTGAAGCTTTCCAGATAACTGCATTTTGAGTTTGCCAGGAAGCCAGATGCTGCTATTGGAAAAGTAGCTGCTATGGTTTGTCATCCGAGCCTAGAAATTGATACCCAAGAATGATATGATGAGACAGACTCGATGACAGCACTACTCTTTCTATAAATAATCTGAAGAAAACTTTTTTCATTAAAAAAAAAATGTTTTTTGTTAGAGACTTGCACAGCAAACCAGAAAATTAAAAAGGATAAGCATGCTGTGTTTGAATAGGGCCAACAAAAGAACATGATATACGCAATTTATAGAAGAATATATAGCAGCTCTCACACATTTTACACTACATAGGCTCTATTTTTCCCAAAATACCAATAGTTATGAAACTCATTATCTTTTTGACAATGGAGAAATGGAATATTATTCCTTTACTGGCTTGATCATGTCAAATGTCAAAGCAAATTATGAATGCTTGTCCTTCAAACACTCAGCCCTCCTGGAAAGATATTTAATATCAGTAGTATTCACATCCTGCTACAGAACAAACTAATACTGCACACATCTCACAGACCTAAAGCTCACTGTGCCTGTTGCTGCCATGCAATTCCATGTCTCAAGTCCTACCTCTTGTCCCTGTCCTAAGCATGGGGAAATTCATTGCAGTGCCAAATGGTACATTAACAATTACCCAGAGAAGGAGTTAAATCCATGAACAGGGTTATTTGTGAGTTTAAAGTGTTAAAAAGGGAATGGGAGAAAGAGCAAGTGGTTAATAGGAGTCTTGATTTTCATCATACTTCAACAGCTTTGGAGAGGAATGTCCTGATGAGATGTTATGGGAGTTTCTAGCACCAGAAACCTGCTAAAAGGCCAGTGAAAAAATCATAATCTTTTCAGTGCTGGAGAAACAGATGTGCTGAGTGAGAGTTCACCCAGACAAGGCACTGCTGGAATGAACTGTGCTCCTTCTCAGGGTAACATCCAGAGGGAAATACAAATTCTCCTTGGGAATATGATACAGTCATGGGGAGGGTGGAGAAAGGGAATAATTCTGTGAGATTTTTTCATTCCACCCATTATGAGCCACCTCTAAGACATAATTCTGCACCTGTTTGTGCTGTACAAACACACCCAGAGCTACTCCACACAACCCTTCATGAATTGCAGCCAGACTGGGAGTGGGGTAGGCAATGGGATGTCCTGTTCCCAGTGGAGTAGGGAGTGAGATGTCCCAGTGAGGGATGGCCTTTCCAAGGGCTTTCCCTGAGCCCACAATGCCTGTGCTCATCCTGTCAGCACTCCTGGGCACCAGCTCCTGATCTCCCCACAAACAAAGTAACATTAGTCTCTTTAATGGCCTTTAGAAAATAAATATATAAATCCTCTTTGGAGCAAATGCTCCCTGTCAGATCCAAGGGGGAAGGTGCATAGAGCAGCATGGCTGGAGTCACAGGAGGGTAAAAAATGAGGCAATCTGGTGGAGAGCTCATTGCCTCTGAAGCACTGCATCACCCACAGCCCCAGAGAGGGCAGGAGAATCACCCCTGGCCAGTGAAAGGGAAATTGCTGCACTCAGGTTGCTTTTAAACCTGAAAAAAAGGGGCTTCAATGGAAGCGTGTTAGGAGGCGGATTGAGCGAAACAGGTTTTTTGGATAAGTCTTAAATACTTAAATCAATCATGATAACTTGCTGCACTGAATTTATCTCCTAAGCTGCCTAAAGTAAATTCCTCAGATCTGTCTGAATAATTTGGAGCTGATAATGCAGCATTTGAGTAGGAAGGCTGTTGGCCACTGAAAGGATTTTCTCATTAGAATTTCAGCCGATTATTCACCAGAGAAATGGTCTTTCAGGAGCACACTCCAGCAGCTCCCTTGAAAAGTTTTATAAACACTCAGCCTGCTAAAAAAATGAAATTAGAAGGTGAAGTTACAGTTAGTCATTACTTCTGAGAGGTCAGGGATGGAACAAGCAGACGCAAGTGGGTTTATCTGCTCTTTCCTGTGCTCTGGGTTTTTTATTCTACACAAGACCAGGAAATCCTTTTGGATCGTCTGGAACTGCAGCCTCTGAGCACGAGTTATCAGAAACATGCTCTGGATCAGATATTTGTAACAGGGGTCTGAAGAGCTGTTTTTCCATAGAATCACACTTAGGAGGTGGATGCTGAACCAGGGAGCCAGGGCTTTGCTGGGAGGCTCCTAGCTGGACTGAGCTTACCTAAACAGAGGCTTTAAGCCTGTCCCTGACAAGCATTTCTCATTCCATTGCTCTTCTCCACTTTCAATGCAATTATTTTTCTAGACAGAGACATCAGCGAGTGAGGGGAGGTGGGAGGTGAGAAACAGGGGAACTCAAGGGGAAGTTTTGCCAAGAGGAAGAACAGAGCTTTAAACCCAATCCCAATTCATGGGTTAATTGAGGTAGAATAAATGCTGGAAGAATCCTTTCACCTCTTCCTCACTTAACAACTGTACATGGAGTGGCAAAAACACCTTTCCACAGACCATTATGTGCCAGAAGCAGTGAGAAGAAGAGAAAGAAAAGCTGTAGCAATAATTACAAAACATGGTGTTTTAAGCGAGCTGTAAATACAGCCAGCAGAATTCCAGGAAGCCTTGCTGTCCACATTGCACTGGAACTGTGCTCTTACTTCTTAAAGCCACACCAATGTCTCCATGAAGTAGTTTGTTTGGGCTGAGTAAATGGTAAATGGTGTATTTATTGATTTTTATCTCTCTTCACACCTCAGATGTTGCCTGTCTGCTCAGAGCCAGGTCACAGCACACTTACTCAGCAAACACCTCCTCCTTGGCTGAGCCATAAACTCTCTGGGACAGCATTCAATCAGCATAAGGTCCCAGGGGTTTCCTCTCCTCCCCTTCTTTTTCCAAGAACACTCAGTGTTGCCCCTGATGTTTTTTGGAGGAAAAGCTGGTAGGACCAGTAACACTTTACATCCTGTTAATGCCATGTGTAAAAATGGTTTAAACTTGGCACAGTTTAAACTGAAGTTTCTATACTCAACACAGTGATTAAGTACATCCATCTGGTAGCACCTGTATGTTGTGTTTAAATTCTTCCCCCATGGTGGTGTGGATTTTTTTTGGGAGTGGAGGAAGAGCTCTACAACAGACATTTATCAGTAAACTGTAAATGCAGAAAATTCTCTAAGAGGGCTTTTGTTACAGCAGCCAACATATGAACCAAATAAAAAGCAACACCAAAGAAAAACCTCTTAAAAATGTAAAAGAAAAATAAAATTCAGAAGCACCTTGAACCAACATGATTTTCTCTGTTCCCCAATAAGCTCTTCGCAGAAAAATAATTAGAAGAATGTGGAAGAAATTAAGAGATTCTGGTGGGACTTCACAGCCCTTCAGGGATGCTGGTGCTGAGCTGGCTGAGCTGCAGTGCCAGCAGCATTGCTGCTGGGAAGGAAGGGGTGTGCCAAGGGCTGGGGGAGCCCAGGGAAGCACTGATTTGTCACCAGCTGGAAGTGCAAGGGTAGCTGCACCAAGGGAAATGCAGGCTGGAAATCAGGAAAAAGTGTTTCACAGAAAGGGGGATAAAGCTCTGGAATGGCTGCCCGGGGAGGTGGTGCAGTCCCCATCCCTGGTGTGTTTAACAAAGCCTGGATGTGGCACTGGGGGCCAGGGTTCAGTTGAGGGGTTGGGGCTGGGTTGGACTCCATGGTCTTGAAGGTCTCTTCCAACCTGGTCATTCTGTGATTCTGTGAATTCTCTGAGGAGCAGCAGAGCCCCATCCCCTGGTGGGGTGGGCAAACCCGCGAGGTGCCAGCCCTGAGCGCCTGCCTTGGCTTTGCCATCCTGGGTGTGGGAAGGGCAGTTCCAGGCCAGCCCTCCAGAGCTGGCCGGGGATGCTGCCCCGGCACAGCGCGGCTCCCAAGGGCTGCCAAAGAGCATCCAGGAAACAGCAGGTTCTGCCCAAGAGAAGAGACTCATCAGCTCCAAAGGAAAATGACTTTTGGAGAAAGACAAGGAATTGCAGCAGCCAGAGTTGTGAAAACCTTGACAAAATATTTAACGCGGAGGAACAGAAAAGGCTTGCCAAGTGTTAGAGCCTTCCTAATGCAGGTTATTAGATGGTTACTGCCGCTGCTATTAAAAAGACATGATTTTCTGAGTGATCCATGCAAAGAAGGGCTGGAACACACCTACAGCTTTTCCATGTGCTTTTAGCTCTGCTAATTGAGGAAAAAAATCCTCACCTATGAAACTCAATTGAATAATTACTCAATTCAATTAACAAATAAGTAATGTCCTGTTTTGTGGTGTATCCATTAAACTTGTGTGTAGGAAATTCAATAGATAAATCTCTAGAAAGTGTTTTAGGTTCATCACACGTATGTTGGTGCAGCCAGATTTTTTTTTTTTTTGTAATCTATGAGGAAACTGTTAAAGAATGGGGATGAGACTTCAAAAAGCTGAAAGGAATTGGTTTTCTACTGAGCTCCATACAACAATGGTATCATGTGAATAATTCTACTATAATTTACTTAGAATGAAAAATAGCAGCAGCAATTCTGGTTGTAAATAACCCATTTTCTCGTAGCAGAGAACCATTACCAGGTCAACATCTAATGTCAGACTTCATGATTAAACTCATTAAAACTGTCCTGCTTAATTCTATTTTTCAAAGAAAAATCATTCCTTCAATGGGATTTTTTTTCTTGGCCAAAAGTGCCCGATTTTCTTGAAATATGTACATGTTCTTACACAGAACTTAGAAATCCAAAATATGAACATCTGATCCTTCCCCATCCTCCTCCTGTCCCACCCCCCCACACCTATTCCCACTCAGGTCTCTTTTTTCTTTGCATTATTTAGGTGAACATTTCTAACATAAATGTTTTTACCTTTTTACAGGCTTTTTTTACATTTTTCACAGGAAAGCATTCCAGCAAGATCTCTGTTAACACAATGGTTTCTAGGTACCACGGAAAAAAAACCAAAACCACAGCATCTCTACAGCAAGAGCTGGCAGATGTTGACTTTTTCCCCATAACAGTAATGCCTCTATAAAAAAAAGTCCATTCCAGTCTTACAAGCATTAAAATGGAAAATAAATAGAAGTGGCAAATACGGCACGGCGAAAATTACATGTGAGGGACCAGAAATTCCAATCCCCTCTCAGAGGGGACATTGCAGGGGTAATGAGGAGATGCAGAAGCTTTTCAATCTCCCAAATCAGTCCCTGGTGGAACATGGTGGAGGCAGACAAACCAAGCGGGGCAGCAGGGGCGGGCAGGGTTATTTAATGGGCACTGGCTGCTCTGAGACACCCACGGCCACCCCAGACTGCAGCCTCGCCAAGGAAAGTGCCAGAAGCCATTCCCATTTGCTACAAAGTGATGATGTGCTGGGGGTTTTCTTCTTGTTGAGACAGAGTGTGATGTTTTATTTACAGCTCCATGCAGGCTTGTGGAGGTGGGGAAGGTGTGAGGGATCCCCTCACAGACCTCGTGGGTTTGGTGATGGGCAGAGCAAGGGCTCCAACACCATCCTCAAAAAATGGTATTTTTAAATACCCCACAGGGCTGGGGATGCACAGGGATTTGCTGCTCTCCATCCTGGGGCCAGGTAGGGCAGTGGTTGTCACAGGGTGTGGGGACAGGCTGGGGCAACACAGGGGCTCCGTCCCTCTGTGGATGGGCAGCAGGATTCCTGAACTCCGAAGCAAGCCCAGCTCAGTTGTTGTGTGGAAACCTGCCTGGCTGAGAGTAAGGGCACAGCAAGGTCCAGGCTGCACACACACTCTCTCTCTCCTGCCTTCTCTGGGCTTGGAGCCTGCCAGGCACCTTTTTGTTCCCCCCCACTTCTGTAGCACAGCCAGCAGCTGTCCCCACAATCCCAAGCCAGGGCTCAAGACAAAACAAGGTTGGAGAGGAAAGAAAGGTCAAATGGATTCCACTCTATTGCTAAAAGCTTGGAGTAATTTGCACTGTTATAATTCCAGCAGTTGAGACAGTCAGAAAAATACATTTAATATTTCATTTTTCCCCCGCTTTTTTCCCCTAAGACATTTTTTCCTCAGTTGAGGAGAGCACTAACAATGACTTCAATAGCAGAACCAAGTTTAAAGCCCAGATCTTTCCAATTCTGCTTATTCCTTTAAGCTATTCCAATCCCCTTTATGTTCTTTCTGCATACACACATCTGTCTTCTTCAAAGCCTTAACCATCTCTGACACACCTGACCTTTCCATCCAAGCGCAATGGTTGGATGCAAAGAAAAACCCTTTACCTGCAGCAAGTAACTCTTTGTTTTGCCAGTCCCACGCCTGGAAATTTTGCTGCTGCAGGAAGTAAAACGGTGAGCAGCCTTCCCTTGGCTTTTGAAAAATGGAACTGTCATCTCTTGGAGAGAAATAACAGCTTGTCTTTATTTTGTCAGACATGACTGTTAGTTATTAGAGTTGTCTTAAGAACATGCTGCAAGTAGAATTAGGACAGTATTGTCACAGAAATGTCAAGAGTTCAGAAATTAATTTGACAAGATCTGGGAGATCTCAGATATCTAATTAAACTTCCCGTGACAGTTATGTTGTGTAAATACTGTAAAGCTCTTAAAAGAAAGGATCAGGTAAAACTAGTTCCATATTCAATTAATAGATGTTAGACCCATTCAACAGCTGTTACTCTGATTAAACCTATTCAGTTCATGCCAGTAAATACAATTTCATCTATGCAGGCACACAAGGTTCATCCATTTTTAACAAAAAATATCCAATAAATTTATTGCATTAGGTAACACTGTATTATATTTTATACTATATATATATACACTATATTTTTTGCTGGAGTTTTTATAAATACCCTTCTCCTCCACTTAGTGAATGACAGCATACATTGCCTTATGATAAGAGCACATGCAGTTCTGGTTTTGAAGGTTTTAGAATAATTTCTGTAGGAAAAACATATTCCATAGATGAAGGAAATTTAGGCTAAGAGGAATTATGGCTAATAGATTCTGACCTCAACAGGCTATAATGCAGGCTGGATTTGCACTCAGTAATACTTGCATCAAGCCCATATCTCATAGCTGTGTTAAATCATATCAATTCATCATTTGAAGAAGCCACTACATCCATTAGTAAATTGTTTTAATAGTTAATTATTAGCAGAATGAAAAGGATGTGATTATCCCCAGCCTGAGTCTCCAGAGGCACTCTCAGCACGTGGATCACGCTGCTGCTGCAACTCCCATCCAAAGCCAGCAGTTTAATGAAACACGAGAAACACTTCTGGAACTAAAGACCTTGGACCAAAGCTGGGTATTGGAGTCACCAGTCTGGGCTTAGAGCCTAAATGGGGCTCAGACTTAAACACAGAGCTGGCCCAAGCCCATCCTCAGTTCCCTCTTGCAGCCCAGCCCTGCTCTGCCCTGGTGTTCCTGCCCGAGGCTGTGCATCCCCAGGGATGGCTGCCAGCTGGGATGAGGTTGCTAAGCAAGTTCATCAATACTCATTAATCCTGGAGGCGACACTCCTGCACACGAGCAGGGCTGGGGGGGCAGGATTGCAGCTGGGGAGGTGATTAATAACCCTGCTGCTGCGGTGGCCCTGCTTTATCAGCACCCTGAGCGAAGTGGAAAGTCCCCAAGGCAGCTCCGAGCTGCAGCCAGACCTGCAGAGTCATCCTCAGGGCAGGCACACGGGCTCGGCGTGAGGAGCAGCCTCAGACACTGCTCAGTGCACGGGGCTTGTGTTTGACACAGAACAATACCATAAACCAGTTGATTCCATTATTTGCTGCAATTTCTCTCACTCATCACTCGTCTCCTTAGCACTGGGGCTGGCTAGGAAGGAAGCCTGTGAAGCTTTTGAAAGAAATTCCAATCATTTAAATCAATTCCCTTCCCAAAGTGCTTTCTGATTCAAAGACATGAAAATTATGCGTTGAATTTCAAGTTCATTCTGTTGATAGCTGAACAATGCTTATTTTTCAACTGGGATTTTCTCTCTGCACCCTCAGCTGTTCCCATCTCTTTCCCAGCTAAACTTCATGTTCGCATTGCTCAGCCAAAATCACATCAGAGGGCAGTTGCCTCTGCTGGTCCTCTGGGGCCAGCAGTCACCTCTGCTTAGGTGGCCAGAGGGGAAATGTGCATCTCTCCAGCAGCACTCCCAGTGGAGCAGCTCAATGCCACAACCTTCATCACCAAACAAACCCAGTGAACCTCACTCTGCACTTCACTGAGGGGGCAGGATCAACCTGAGGAGCTGAGAAAGGAAGGTGCAGCCAGTAAAAGGATCTGAGACTAAGTAGGAAAAAGAAAGAAGGAAGACAATTATTTTTTTCCTGTTTTTTTTTTAGAGTGAAGGGTTCTTCTCTAAAGGTTTTTCCAATGATTAAGAAAGGAAAACCCAAACCCCCTACCAGCATGATTTGTTCTGGAGGCAGGATAGGACAACAACAAATCCCATAAGCAATTTGCAGGGCTCTCTTACCAAACACAGCCTGGCAATCTTAACTCCCCACCTCACTTAAAACAGCATCTCTGTTCCTGGATAACCCCAAACCCACGGCGAGTAATGAATAAGAAAACAATGGGTTGTTGTTTTCCTTCCCATTCCCAACACTCACTCTGCATTAGGCTCCATCATTTCACAACTCCCTTGATGTAACACGATGTGGCAGAACGCACCCTGATCCAGGAGTGAACCCTGATGCAATGCAGAACAGATGCCTTGGACTCAAACTGCTCCTTCCTTGCCTCTCCTACCTTTGATCCACATTTTCTGCTTGTGACAGGCTGTTAAATAAATATCAGTGACAAGGCTTGGTATGCATTTGTTTTTCTGCAGCTTGTTTTCTTTTTGTTCAGCTCTCCAAGCTGAGCATCTTGTTGACAAATATACACACTCCATTACCAATTAATGACTTTAGCCTGGTGTCCTCTACTCTCCTTACTCCCCAGTGCCAGTTCTACACATTAGCCTGGGTAACATTCAAAGATAATTGTGTTTTGTTTATTTGTTTTGGGAAGTAACAGCAATCAGACAGGCAAATCCCAGCCCTTGCCAAAGCTGCAATTCTGTTTTCAATGTAGCCTGCTCCGAGGAGAGCTAGGGAAGCACACGTGGCATTTGCTCAGGGTGAAACTTCACATTTCTTTCACTCTTCATTTTTTTTGTTCTTCCAAGGAAAGGACATTTTTCTCAGCACTCAGGGCTTTCTGCAGGCTTTGCACATCTAAGGCCAGGTTTTCTGCAGCCTCTGTGTTTGTTTAGTCACCTTTTAAAGCTCACCCTTGTTGTATACTGCAGTTAGTTGAAAATGTGAGGTCATTCTCAGTAGTACACAGACTCACAGAATAGGCTGAGGTGGAAGGGACCCACGAGGCTCATTGAGTCCAACTCCTTTCCCTGCAGAGGAATGTGCCTCTCCAGGCACCTTCCATCTCCAAGAGCATTCCATGACCCAAGAGCATTGTCCAAGCTCTCCTTGAGCTCTGTCAGGCCTGGTGCTGTGACCACTTTGTCAACTCCTGCACGCACATGTGGTCAGGATCCCATATTTGTGCACAGGGATCTATTTCAATGTTGAAGAAACATCTCATGGATATTTTCCAGTGGCCATTGACTTTGGGTACCTCCATTTCCAACACAGGCAAAGTAATGTAATTTTTGAGAATTGGGTACTTGGGACCTTTGCAATCAGAAAACCCAGAGATTCAACCCCCTCAGGAATCCGTGTAAATGAGGTCCTCTGTGGAAGAAAACCCATTTGATTAACACTAAGTGCAGGCAGGTGGTACAGCCTGAGCTAAATTCAGCCTCCTTTTTGTGCTTGCAGAGATGTAAAGTCTTGCTGAGCTGCCGTGGCCGTGCTGCACATTAACCGAGGAGACACGGCCACAGTTGGCGGAACACATTAGCATCTTCCGCTCTGATAATTAGTTTAGTGAAAAATTATTGCATTATCTGTTTGGTTTCATTAGGGACCAATTGCATTCTTAAAAAGAACGGCTCACATTAGGTGCTTTTAATAAGACAATAAGCCCTATAGTGTTTCCAAACAAGATTTAAAGCCTGTTCAGCACGTGAGTAATTAGCACAAGGCAGGTTGGAGGCCAAATGCATTATTTAATAATGGAATTAAATTTCCTTAGAAAGAAAGAAGCCCATTAAAATCTACAGAAATGCAGAAGTGTCAAGGCAGTGTGTTTAAAATATACTGCAACAGAACCCTTAACTTCACAGTAGGATGTGGTTCAGATTTTAGCAAACAGGCACCCAATCTTGCAGGTCAACAATGGAGATTTTACTCCAGCTATGTAGGGAGAACGAATCCTACAGAGCCATATTGCACAGCAGGTGTTCATCTTGCAGATGGGTTGAAATCAATTATCAGCACTGACTGCTGTGCCATTGGGTAAGAAGGCTGAGATCCTCTGAATTACCCTCAGATTGTCCCCATTTTCATCCCCAAGAGTCACCAGAGATAGTTTTCCTAGCAAAGAAAGTTCTGCCCTTACAAAAACAACCTTTTTTTTTCCCAGGAATGTGACACAAAGCTGCATTTTCCTACATGCTGTATTTTAATTTTTGTGTGGCATGAGCAAATATAATTATCAGTACAAAGGATTCAGAAAAAATAAACTATGCTTAGCAACCTCCAGCAAAACTAGCAGAATGCACTTGACAAAACTTGTGCTCTGTAATGAAATTCCTATGAAGGCATTCAGTGCTTAAAAAACTAGGACAAATTATGCTGTAAGGAGCAGAATATGTAAACGTGGCAAGGAGCTGCATTTTGTGTTCTGGCTTCAGAGGGGTTACAGGAGTGTGAACCAGACCAGGGCACGACTCATGTGCACCAGCAGAGACAATGCTGCATTTCCATGTGGGAATATAGAAACATCCCTTAACCAGGTCCATGTGCAGGGAGTTCTGAGAAAGATGGAGTGTTTGCATCTCTGCCATGAGTACATGCAGACCCTCTCTTTTGTGGCAGCCTAAGAAATAACAATTTTGGAGCCAAACTACCAGCTCAACCACACGAGTGACTTGCCAGCTCATCCCTGTGGTAATTCTGCAAACCCAGTGATGCACGTACCATGTACCAGGACCATGATCATTTCCATAACAGTCAGCCTGCAGTGACAAATGGAGAGCAAAAAAGAGAGGAGAAGCAGGAAATATGGCAGCTCACTTGGCCCTGGGGCTGCTGGCCCTGGGAAAAGGAAAGGATGGCTGCTGATCTCTGCTGCAAGAATATGAGGCTTCCAAGAGTTCCAGGGGACCCACAGGTTTTCCTCCTTCAGATCCCTCAGCTCTGGGGCTTCTCCTATAAACGTGCCTCTTCAGGTACCTTCGAGGCTCAAGTTCTCACTGCAAATCTGCAGCAGAGCTGGGAGTTGGAAGAGGTGCCTGCCTCTCCCCATCAGGGCTTACAGATAAGCACTCACTGCAGAGTGATTTATGTTCCCAGGATTTGGATGTAATCCTGCCTCCCTGGGGTAGCTGTTTACTTTCAGAGCCAATTTCCCTGATGGAGCAGGAATATCCACGCCTTGCTTTTCCTCCTTTTTTCTTTCCAGCTCTGCTCAGAGAGTGGGGAAGAGATGGGGTGTTCAGCACAGAGGGACTGTGCTCACCCAGCCACACACCCTGGTCCTGGAGGGGCTCTTGCTGCCTTCACAAAACAGGCACAAAATGCAGAACATCTCTGGCTTGATATATAATTCAATATATTGAATTATGTCAATTATATTCAATCAATTTTCCTCAATCAGCTCATGCTGTTGACATTGTATTCTGCAGCTTGAAGTCAACCATGTTTACTTCTCATTCAGCCAAGTGGAGAACCCAGAGCTGGCTGGGACACCCTCACCAGAGCCCCTGCCAGGCCTAACCCATGGGCAGGGCTGCAGGAAAGGATTTGTGTGCACATTTCCAGCCCACTCCAAACCAGCTTTTGCTCTCTGTTCACAGCAACACACTGAGACACAGAGATCTCTCTGCAAGGTCTGAATAAAGCTTAAGCATAAAACAGCCTGACAGTCCTGAAAGAAGCCAGGGATCTAAGGAAAATGGGTTTGTAGGTGATGCAAAGCTCTCACAGATTCACTCTGAAGCTGCTGAGCCTCTTAACATCTTCAAAACCTCTTTTCTCCTCTGGGGTCACAAAGGAAGCTGTGTTTCCTGGAAGGCAGCTTTGAGAGGTTTGAGACTCCAGGAAAGTCATGACATTAGCAAAAGTTCTGACACAGCTGCTTGTAAAAGCTGGAGATTGAGCTCTCTGTAGTCATTCATCCTCCTTTGAGGCTTTTGCCCTCATTTCTGAGCTGTCCACTGCAGCGAGGAGCCATCCTGCCAGTGATGTTGGACTCCACAGGCAGATTTTGTGCTCTTTTTTTTCCACATTGACACTTCAGGCACATTCTCCAAAGGCAGCAGCATCTCAGGGGCCTTGTGCTGTGCTAACGGTGCCAGCCTGGCAGCAGCTGGGCTGGGCAATGCACAGTGAGTTGGCATGGGAAATCAAAGTCTCATCCTCCATCCACCCCCCACTCCCTGCTGGCCCCAGGAAAAGCTCAGAGACCCCAGCCCAAGCTGCAGTGGCAAAACCCCAAACTTTGGACTCCGGGTCATTAAGGCCATGAAAGCATTTCAGCACCTTAAGGGCCAGTTTTGGGTTTTCCATCATCTAACCTATTTATTGAGGGCCTTGGAAATTTGGCCAAAAGTGAGTGTGTGAAAAGCAGTTTTACATCATCCCACCAAGAGCCCTTTCCCCAGCACTTCTAGTGAGTTCAGCCACTGTGCAGATAACAATTGTCACACCCCAAAACCCAACCAGAATTCTTGGCTGGGGAGAAAATGAGACATTTTAATCACCATCATTACTAAAACAGAGACCTGTGAAGGATTACTTGCATATTATGGCAAACTTCAATTGAAATGGGCCATTACTTGCCTCATTAATATTGCAAGTGTGTTTGAATGCTCTATGGCAAAAATATATGACTCGGAAACCAATCCAGGTGGAAGGAAAAAAACTCCACAAAACAAATTTCATTAAATAATGAACATGCATTACTCAAAACCATCCTGAGATTCAGCCCAAGAGCGTCACAGACAAAAAAAATCCTGGTGCTCTACTTATAAATAAGGCAAAATTATCTATTCATTTAGGAAAAAGTAATCATGCTCAGTTAGACACACCAGACAAGCATATGAAAAGAAAAATGGCTTTGAAGCTGCTCCTGATAGAAGCCTTGACAGCCTTGGAAGAAAACTCTGCAATCCACTTTTTATTTTTTTTTTTTTTTTTGATTTTTAAAGTATACATTAGGAAGTCCATTAAAGAAGTGGCATGAATTGGTAATTTTTTGTTGTGTAACAGTTTTGAATCTTTAAGAGAGCATTAATGCAATACAGCTCTTTTTGCCAGCACCCCTGCAACTCATTTGAAAACAATTCCCAGCTAAAGGTGCTCTTATAAATTGGATATTAGCAGGGAATGGAATAGAAGATACACCCCTGCTGCTGTTCTGTTTGTCTCTAGAGAGAGCATGGCCTGCTCATTTTCTAGAGTTACAATTCAGCAAAGTTTTCTTTCATTTTACAGTTTGGAACTGCCAATAATTGTTCTAACTAGGGTAGGGGAGGTTTGTTACTCACCTTTATTGGTTCATAGTGTCAAGGAGTGCTACTAAGATCAAACATTGAAAAAATAAGGCTTTTGGTCAAAAACCCTCACCACAGGTGTCAAGGGATCCAGATATATCTGAACCCTAAGTTCAAGGCTTTCCTCTGAATTTGATAAAGACATAGATAAACAAATAATCCTGCTATGGAGAGAAAGCACAACAATCATCACCTGGAAGCTTGAAATTCCCTCTTTTGGGAGATGGCAGCTGAGTCAAACCCTCCTCAAAATCAGATTTTGTCTGAGATACGATTTTTGACCAACAGTTTAGACCTGTCCTAGAGCAAGGGAATGGGTGATGATCAACATCAACCTGCAGCCTGACAATTAGGTGAAAGCTGAAAATCCCAACTGTCACACGAGCTCTGCTGCAGTGAAAGATGGATCAGGGAATCTGCAGCAGGGTTTATCCACTCAGGAACTGACCACCTGATCACAGGATTCTCTGACTGATAGCTGCAGGAACCCATTTATATTTTTATTTCAAGTATTTCTTACTAGGACCACAATTATTTTCTCTGGTCTGTCTCCTCCATTCTTCTCCTGCTCAGGGCGCAGCATCTCTTGTCTTTATCCACATATGATCTAACATATGGATATATACATATGTAGAGATAGATAGATAGATAGATAGATAGATAGATAGATAGATAGATAGAGCTTTTTTCTATTTTTAAAGAGAGGAACATTAAAATATGACTTCTAAAGCCAAGAGGCTTCCCACCAACAAACCCTCTTCCTTCCCATCAGGCCCATGGCACACTCCTGCACAGCCTGGACCTTGCAGCAGCTGAGACCAAGATCCAGGGTTTGCTACCCCAGTGCAACTTTATTTTCTGGGCAAGAAGCCTCTCCTGAGACTCAAAGTGCAGCCCCAGCAGGTTCTTCAGCACTGCTGGGCATAAGCAGGGCACCTGTGCTGATGGCTGCAGAGCTCCTGAGGAAATCAGGTTTAAAAATAAGATAAATTTTAATTAGGAAGCAGCAATGCCACAGCAGAGAGAAGAATTGTTCCCTGAGCCACTGCCCTCCTCCACCCAGCAAGGCAGGTCCCTGGCCACAGTGCCTCAATGCTCACTGCAGAGCTTTTACAGCCCCACACTTCCCATCTTTTTGGCTCAAATTGCAGGAGCCAAAACCCACAGGAGCCTGGGAGCAAACCTGCTGTCCAGGGCAGGCAGGCAGGAGCTCAGGGGAGCAGGATGTACCTGAGCCTGGCTGAGCTCAGGGCTTTGAGCAGCTCGGGAGGAGGCAGCAGGCAGAGAGAGGCACCTCCTGTGCTGCCCTTTCTTGCTAATGAGACCTTCTGCTGCAGGTGATGCTCTGGGTACTGCGGTTGGGGCAGCCATCCACAGGGAAGTGATGTCTTCTCTTTTTCTGCACTGGGGAAAAAAAAAAAAAATTACTGTCCTGCACAGATGTAGAGAAAAAAAAAGCAGATTTGTCCTGACTGTGTTGCTTCTTGCATGAACCATGCCAGGGTTAGTTCTATTGCTCTGTTCTCAGATGTCTCCTGGGTGCTGGTTGTATGAGCCCCTCACAAAAAAAAGCCCCAAACTCTGAGAAAAATGTCATAAATTGTAAGATTTTATTAAATCCTGATTTGCCCTGTTCGTTGCTATGCCTGTAGCTTAACCACTAAAAGCTAACAAACAACCAAGGTATTTTTCACAACAGAAATGCTCAGGCTTTAGCAAACCCAGCCCTGTCTCCCAGCTCGGCTCAGCTGCGGGTGAGGCGCTGCTTTTCCAGCAGAGCCCCAGCAGAGCCTGTGCCGGGCACCTGGGCAGGTGAGAGCACCCACAAATTCACTGTTCTTCAACTTCTGAGCAATGTCACTGCTGTTTCTCCAGGCACTCCGAGCAACCTCGTCTGCCACCTTCTGTCGCTGAAGGGATACAACTCGCATGGAGGAGGATTTTCCCATTTTTTCTGTGGGTAGGTTTGGCGTGCAGGGAGCAGCGAGAGGAGTTTTGGAGCTGTTTGGGGTGGTTTGGGGTTGATCCCCACTGCCCTGTGCCAGAGCCTGGGGTGCAGCCACAGCCCAGAAACACGGGAAGCAGGAGAAGCACTGGCATTTCCAGGCCAATTTCCAAAGAGAAGGAGACAGATGAATGACGGGCGCCAGGGCTGTGGCTCGCAGCGTGTGTGGAGGCATTTCCCAGGGTGGAAATCTGATGGAGGCAGGAATTCCATCCCAGAGAGAGCAGGCTTTGTGCTACAGCAATGAAAAGTGACAGCTGCACATGGCCATAGGGCTGCAGACCCTCTGCCTCCAGCCGGGCTGGGGGATATGGGTTTGTTCATGATGGAGCTGCCGGGGGCAGGAACAAGCCCGGGCTCCAGGGAAGCTGAGCTCCTCTGGGATGGGATGGGATGGGATGGGATGGGATGGGATGGGATGGGATGAGCACCCAGCCTGCCTCCCCAGGAGCCAGGCAAAAACCAGCGTGGCACTTTGTCTGTCCCCAGACTTGTGACTGAAGGAAAAATGGGAAAAAAACCAACAAAAAAACAACAAAAAACAACCAAAATCAAGAACAACAAAGGCTCAACAATGGTGGCAAATTGGGTTGGTTGTCTCAACGCTCCTCAATTACTCGGCACAAATGCTAATTGCAATGGCTCCTTTCTGTGCCTCAGTCAGCACAAATCTCAAAGACAGTTTTTCTTTTTCTGCAAGCCATCTGTCAGGCTAATTCTCTTATTGCTGAGAGTTGAGGCTTGGGGTGTTTTTTTGTTTTTTTTTTTTTTTTTTTTTGGGGTTTTTTTCCCTTTAGCACCATTACAAAGAGAGAATGCTGTTTCTCCCCAGCCCAGCTCCAGGCTCCTCCATGGATGCACAGAAATCAGCAGCTTTCCCCATGGCCTGAGATCTGCAGGGGGTTATTGGTGTCAGGGAAGCAGGTGCCCCCCTGCAGCACTGACCTGCACACCTTAAAATTGCTCTGAAGAGCACTTGAAAATAAGACCCCTGGCTGATGCATCTTTTTCTGGGGGATTGATTTATTCTGGTACCTGTGACTGCATCTCAAAGTGCATTTAATGATTCATTCCCTTTAATACTGCAAGCAGATATTGAGGAGGTCTTTGGCTTCCTCAGAAAGGCTCTTTTAATAATAAGAACAACTTTAATTTGTTTTCTTTTCAAAATAATAGCAACAGATAAACTCAGGGGGATTCTTGCTCTCTGCACATCCTCAGTTTATGAGGAATCTTCTGTGCTCTCTGCTCCTGCCATGCTCTGGTCCTCAGCAAGCCACTGTTGGATGAAGGAGGATGCATTCACCTGCCCTTGTACAGGATGGACATTTTCTGCCCCATCTTCCCTCCTTTTCCTTGCCTTTCTTCCTTCTTTCCTTGCCTTTGGAGAGAACTTTTTGCAGTTAGGGTTGTTTAAAGAATGCCAATCTGGTTTCAATACTCCCATTTTACCTGTTTGAAAGCCTGATGGGTTATATTGGATAGTACAAGATCTAAGGACTGTCAACAAAATAACAGATCTATATCCCTGGTAGCAAATCCACATACTTTGCTAACCTGCTTAACACCTGAGTTAACTTGATTTACCATTTTATATCTGAAAGATGCTTTCTTTTGCCTCCCTATCCACAAAACCAGCCAGAAAATCCTTGCATTCAAACGGGAAAGCCCCAATAGTGGGCGCAAAACTCAGGTCATATGAATGGCATTGCCTCAAGGATTTAAAAACTCCCCCACGTTGTTTGGAGAACAGCTTGCAGAAGACCTGGAAGCTCCACCAGGAGAAGGAAGGCTGTTGCAGTATGTAGATGATCTCCTAAAAGCCACTCAGACAAGAGAGGTGTGTGTGGCCTGGACTGTAAGCCTCCTAAAATGTCCAGGACTCCGAGGGTACAGAGTACCAAATTCTGTGGGATCCTTTCCCCTGATCCCCCTCTCTGGGCTGTCCATGGTTAATCAGGAGCAAGCCAGCTTGAGCTGCCCAGTGCTGCAGCCTGGCTGGACAAGGCAGCTCTCATTAGGACAGCATTTATTAAAGGGTCAATTCTGCCCACACTGAGGCTTTCAACTCTTAGCAACAAAATCCATGTGTTTTGTGCAGCTGTATGCCTGAGGTGGCTGCAGAGGCTGCACAAATCAAAGCTCAGCTGGCAGAAATCACACCAAAGAGCTGTTTATTGACACATTTCTTTGCCAGAATAAAAAAACCCTGCTCCATTATTGTATGATAAAGCTTCTGCCCTGGAGCTATGGACCTAGAGAAGGGCAGGATATTCTCTGTGGGAGGCTCTTTCCCTTTTGGAGCATCTGCTTCCATTCTGCTTTCCCATGTCCAGCAGTGTAAATGTGGAGTATCCTCAATGTCTGAGCAAAGGCAGGAGCGAGATACCTGTCACTGAATGTCATGGACTCAGCATTTCTGCACAGAAACTGCAATCTTCAGCAGCCACACGTGACAGCATCTGGCAGCGGGGTCCTGACACCCACAGGGAGGGTTTCCTGCCAGACCCCATGCTCAGACCCCATTTTGAGCTGAAAATACAGAACAAAATTAATTATCCAGCTCTAAGATACTGCAGGTGGGGACAGGAGGGCTGGGAATCTGTGCTGGATGGGGTGAGAAAGGCACCAGTGGGATCTCAGGCTTTCAGGGAAGTTTTACCTGGATGTTTGCTGCTATGGCTTTGATGCTGCTTTCCAGAAAATCCCTGATTCCATTATCTGCTACCACCAGCACAGGACTGGGTGCTGTCCTGCTGGTTTAAGTGGCTCCTCTGTTTCTGTGCCTTCTGATTCCTTTTTCCAAGCCCACATTCTTGTTTGGCTTTGACTGCTTGAAGGTGCAACATCTCCCCTGTCACAGCACTACTTAAGTGGTACTCCAGGGGTCCCTTATTCTGCTCTTTTGTATTTTATTGCCTTTCCCTGACTGCTAAGATCTTGTAACACTTTCAGCTTTTTTTTGGTACCATTCCTTCAGAAGAAAGCCTGTTTTGTGTGGTCACTGTGGGATGGTCCACAGACCTGCCAGTCTCTGTCTGCACCTTTTGAACTTCTCAGCTGCTCCAGTGTGCTGCAGGATCCCAGCTGGAGCAAGGTGAGAGCGCTACAGAGCCACTGCAAACAGCTGGATGGAAGAGGAGGAGGCTGCTAAAGCCTCTCCTGGAGGAAGGATTGCTGCAGGAAGGACTCTCCAGCAGACACCAGAGCATCCACCCACTATCAGAAACCAGGTTCTGGTGGTGCTTGCATTGCTTGTGTCTCCCTTACAACGTTTTTCACACCCTCCAGCAGCCCCAGGGTTTCTGCTGGAGCAGGGACATGTCTGGTCTAAGGCACAGCGAGCAGCTGGGACTGTGGCCACTGCAGGAGCTCAGGGAGAGCACTGCCCACAGCTGGGCAAGCTTTTCTTCCTCTTTGGTCACTGCTTGGTGCCAATACAACAGTTTTGTCACCAGCTGAGTGACTTTATATTTTTTAACCCCTGTTAGTTGCTCCTTTCTGCTCTTAAGCAGTATTTATCTATACTTTTAAAAATCTAAGCCTACTCTAGTAGTTTTCTTGTTTTAGTTTTCGTTTTCTTGTTGTTTTAAAATATTTTTGCTTTATTAAATTCCTGACAGCCTGTGCAAATTACACCTCAGAGAGGACTCTGAGCTCTGCTTTTACTTTTTTTTTTTTTTTAAAATGAACAAAAAACTTCCTGCAGGAGCAGCATCATTTCCAGAGGGCAGCCCCCTCCATCGCCTCTCCAGAAAGAGTTTCACCTGCGTTTTCAGCAGCCTGGGCTCCCAAAAATGAAAAGTGGAGCTCAAGGTCGCTGAGGAGCATTTACAGGATCGGTGGAGATGGAAAAAGCAGTTTCTGGGAGTCTTGCAGCCCTCCCGGCTGCTGTTCCGCCGGAGGAGCAGGAGAGGGTGCTGCGAAACCAGCGGCGAGGACAGGGACCCCCGGTGTCCCCAGCCCCGGTGTCCCCATCCCCCGGTGTTCCCAGCCCCGGTGTCCCCAGCCCCGGTGTCCCCATCCCCCGGTGTCCTCCAGCCCCAGACCCTGAAAAGACATTTTCTCCTAGAGAGGAAAATAATTATGAATAAGTCTCTCTGAACTCAGATTTTCAGCTCTGAGCAGTTCAGGGGGAAGCTGGTCCACATGCTCATTCAGCAATATTTTTACATAAAAAATTAAAAAAAAAGGAACATGAAAGCGTTCAAAACTCCATATTTTAAATATTTGAAGCTTTTCTTTCTCTGGGATTAAAGATGGGCTTTACAGCCTGTTGTGTTTTTCATGAAGGAAGAATGGGTGGGGGCTCTCCAGCTGTTATTTATCCATCCCTGCCTGGAGCAGGTGCCAGCACTGGAGCTGGCAGGGGTCACTCCCCGCCCTGTGCCAGGCAGAAGGGCTCCTCAGGCTGCTCCTGGTGACAAGCCCTTGTCCCAAGGATGACAGCACCTCTCAGCTGGGCACTTGGCACCCTGGGGCATTTTGCAAGTGAAAAAACAAATGTCACAAATTTCCAGCACTGAAGCCCAGCCCAGCCGGGGCAGGGAGCTCAGGGCTGAGAGCCTGTCCTGGCCCTGGACCCCGCTGCTGGAGGGGTGTGCTGGGCAGGCAGGGATGTGTCCTGGCACTGAGGAGCAGCAGGATTTATCCCTGCAGCTCCCTGCCCAGAGCCTGCCTGCAGTAAGAAATCCCCCAGAGTTTGGGGAGCCGTGATGGCTCAGTGATGCTGGGCGCTGGCACACAGCCCTGGCTGATGCCCACACTGAGTCATCAGTGAGGCTGTCCCTCACCATCCCCAGCTGCTGTTTGCCTGCTGCTCTCCTTCAGCCACAGCTGGAGCACAAATAGAGCCCTCAGAGCAGGACAGGCCCTCCTTGAGGTGGTTTTTAGGGAACCACCCTCACAGTTCTCCAGTATTTCAATCCCTGGGCCTTCCCTCAGCCTTGCTGATGGTCCCTCAAGGCTCTCCCAAGCTCCTTTGGTGTCACAGAACATGCTGGCTGCCTGGAGTGTGTCCTGCTGGCACAGGGGCAGCGGGCTGGCAGCTCCCTGCATCCTTTGGAACACCAATATTTGATGTGGTGATTGCTGCAGCTGGGGGGCCACAGCAGCCACTGCTGCTCCCAAGCCCCACTGTGTGCCCAGGGTGTTGGGAACAGCCCAAGAGCCTGAACATCAAGCACGGCTGCTGGGCTGAATCTGGGACCAGGAGCTGCTCTTGATCAGTTTGGGTTGGATTTTATCCCATTCCAGGCTCCTCCAGCCTTTGTCCTATAGACTGAAGGGTCCTGTTGTACCCAAAGCCTTTCTGTGTCCAATATCTTCTGTGCTGTGTCCATGTTCCCTCAGGCTCTCTCTGTTTTAAATACCAATTATTTTCAAAATTCTTTTCCAATTTCTTTGTATATTGTGAAAATTGTTAAATCCATTGCTGAGGGAGTGTGAAATAGGGACTGGACTTCCCAAGGGCTCTGACCTCTCTGCCCTTCCCAAGGGTTTTGCCACTGATATCCCACTGATAACCCCAAGGGTTATCCCACTGATAATCCTAAGGGTTATCCCACTGATATCCCACTGATAACCCAGAGTTATCCCACTGATATCCCACTGATAACCCCAAGGGTTTTCCCACTGATATCCCACTGATGACCCAGGGTTATCCCACTGATATCCTACTGATAACCCCAAGGGTTTTCTCACTGATAACTCCAAGGGTTTTCCCACTGATATCCCACTGAAAGCCACGGCCCCTGGGGTGGGATGAGCAGTTTCCTTCAACACCCTGAGCAGCCAGTGGGATGTGCCTGCTCCTCCAAACTCCTGGGGATGCAGAGTGAAATTACTTCCAATGAAAGAGGCTGGAGGAGCTGATGGTGGAGAAAACCTCCTGAGGGACAAACCCAAAACATCCCAGGTCAGAGAGCAGCCAGAGGGTCAGGAAGGGCAGTTGTAGGGCTGGCTGATGGAAACACATGTTGGATTAGTAGCTTCACCTTCAAAAGTCCCAGTCTGAAGCTCTCCCAGCATGACAGGAACAGTGGAAGATGAAGGTACATATAATTTATGTGCCAATTCTTTAATTGATTTGCCTTAACAAGCCCTGATCATTCCAAGTTTTAATTGTGACTCTGAGCTAAATGAAACCTAATTTATTTTCCAGCATCTTTCCTGACACCTTAAAAAACTCAACAAAACACAGCCCAAGGACCCTTAAGCAAATAGGCCAGGTTGACAGATCTATTTTCAAACTACTTGAAATTGCATTTTGATCTTCCTAACCTCTTTTTCCTTGTGCAGCTCCAGCATGGGGCAGGAAAAGAGGCTGTTCCTTGACAGCTGGGAAAAGGTGATGCGCATGGAAAGGACAATTCTACACCCAACACCACGAGGAATAACCAACCAACCAAAAATCCCAGCTGATGACATCAGCTGAAACAAGGACAGACCTGAGAAAAGAGAGGAAATAAAGTTTCTTCTGACCATTAGTGGCCCATTGCTGGCTGCAGAGGAGGCACTGAGCCCACACCCCCGTCTTTGGGAACTTCAGGGTATCACCTTCTCACCCTCCTTCTCAAACAATAGCCAGCTGCACCCAAACACTTTAATTTTTTTTTCCCTTATTACAAATGAAGCACCAGAAAAATAGGAAAATATGGCAGAAAGCCCCATTTTTTTAGCTTTTTCTTCTCTTCTGCCTCTGCTGCAGGCTCTGATTTTTTGGCAATGCAGGTCCCTCAGACAGCCCTGACCCTGCTGGGACAGTTTCTATAAGCAGCTCCAATTTGTGATGCAGGCCCCACACTGGGGAGGGAGCATCCTGTGAAGAGGAGCTCAGTGCTGATCACCATGCAGCACAAACGAGCCATTAAACCTCCAGAAAAGAAACCACTAATTACCTGTGTGCATGCTAAGGGCAGCATGCTTCACCCAGAGGTCCCCAGGTGCCAAGCTGCCAATCGAGAGCACATTTTCTGGTTTATAAATAGGAAAGTTGAGACAGAGGTGTGTTCTCCCACAGGCTGCAGCCCCACACATGCAGGGTGGTACCTGTGGGGTGAGCTCTTAACCCCAAAAGCACCTCTGATTTGCCCCAAAATATTTTCCTGGACCAGATGATGGTGCAGGAGTTGCTGCTGAACAAACTCCAGGGACACAGCAGGAGAGGGGCCTTGTCTGCTCCCCTTGTGCAAGGCAATTCCCAGCAATTCCAGAGCCTCTGGAGCATGCTAATTGCCTTGGGAAAATGCAAATAGACCAGAACTGGCTGTGGGGTGGGAGTAGGGAAGAAAAAGCCCCCAGGAGCGTGGAGGTGGCAGTGTTATAATCTCAGCCTGTCATCAGTTTAACGATATTAAACAACTCCTCAAAATAGCAGCCAGAATTATTCCTATATGGAGCTCAATCTGGAGAGCTTTAAGCTCCTTCACTCTTCTGTTTCTTCACTTTCCTGCTCCAAAATGTGTGGTTTGGGGTCCCACAGCCACAGCAGAGGCGTGAGGGAGCTGCTCATCCATCAGCAAGGCTTTGCCCAAAGAAGCCCTGGCATCAGCCTAACCCACTTTCACCAGGCTCAGCTCTGTTGACATGAACATAGTTTTTGTTGCATTTTTAATTGTAAAAATGTATTTACATGAATAAAATACGGCTCACTTGGGGATATGACCTACTTTTTATGGGAAGATAAAACAACTGTAGGTTTGTGGTTTTATTTCATATATTTCAGCTGTTCTCAGTCAGACAGGGCTGCTGAAGCAGATCAATAGGAAATCCACAGCCATCAGGATGCTTTTTTTCCTGTAAATAATCACGTTCTGATCAAGATGACAGGGAGCTGCTGCATTTCCATGATGAAGCCTTTAACCTTCAGATCAGTAGAACAGTTTTGACAGTACATAATTTATATGAAAATAAATAATTTGATGGGGATTTTATACTTAGGTGTTCTCCGCTGCTGGAGAGACCTTCTGAGTTTATCTGAATTATGAATAATTACACTAAATAATATATAGTCCTATTGTCCTGGACAAACACAGGTCACAGCAGAATTTAAATATAGCAGGAGCTGGGGATGCTCTCTCCAGAAACGGACCCTGTAATTTCTGCTAAAATACAGCACAGTTTGCTTTTCCAGGATAATCAAGAGCTCTCACTCAGATATTTCAGCTTGTTTAGCACTGAAGCAAGGCAGCTTTAAAAGCCATATTATCTCAATTTAATATGTTGGATGGGCACAGCACAGCCTTGGCCTGTGCCACTGATTCTTCTCTTATCCCCTCACTTCTGCAGCCTTTGATGAGCCGAGCTGGAAGCAGATTAAATCAGCATTAAGACCCCCACAGCACTCAGTTGTGCTAAAGCTAAATGCCACAGATTTACTCATTAAACACAGATAAATGAGCAGGATCTGACCTGCACTGACAGGACAGACTCTGCTCCTTCTCCTGAGTGACACCGATCGTGTTCCCTTTCCCATGGAGCTGAACTCCCCACACTCCCCTTGGGAGCAGCTGAGTGACATTCCAGTATTTATTCAAATTAGCTGTTATTAATTAAATAACACCTTTCAGCTTCCTTGGCAGGTTTTCCCCTGCAGTTGCAGCGGGAAGCTGGTGTGTGTCAGGATGTCAGGCAGATGTGAGAACCTCAGGGTTATATTTTTGTGAACATGCACCTCATTAAAAAAAGCTATCACTGTAGAAAATAATAAATTTATGGTTATGTCTCTGTACTGTCTCCTCTTTTGTGCCTTCCAGCTCCTCTATACAAAACCCAGCTACCAAGTGCTGTTAAACAAAGGCACCTCTTGTTCAGCAGAGCTTTGCTTGGCCTCAATTTTGGCTCTGAGGTGGATCCTGCTGGAGTCCGAGGGGCTTCAGCACGTGCATAAACACTTTGCTAATTAAAGCTGAATCTCAGCTCTGGGGATTTATCTGCATGCAGATTTAGAGGTGTTTGATGGTGGTTGGGACTAATTGGGGTAAGAGGGACTTTGATCCAAAATGAGCCATTTAACCAGGGCTGGTGCTGCCCTTTGGGCACACGGAGCTGCAGCAGCCCCAGCTTTGAGCAGCTGCAAACCTGGACAAGCACAAGCCATGGGACATGTCCTCTGCACCCCTGACACACCTGGCCTGCCTCTAAGAAAATGAATGCAGACTGTCCCAACATTAAAGATTAAAATCAGCTGCATCTCATCACAGCCAGAATATTTGTCCAGAGCCAGTGACAAAAAAAATGGCTTTTTGGGGAATAACCTTGACTGCTAGTGCTGCATATATTCAAGGCATATTAATCACAATTTCTGTGTGAATACTTCTCCTTTCACTGGAAATTGAGAGAGGGATGAAGCTTGGGGAGTTCTGGGGTGGTTTGATTAAAAATGCTGCACAGAGCCCACAGAACATCACAGTGCAAACTGCTCAAGACATGAAAATATCCAGGTAGAGTCAAGGTATTCCTTGAATCCAGCCCTTGGGATAAAATCTGGCAACACAGGGGAGTGGGGATAATTTTTTTGTTGAAATAGTGCTTTCCTGTACTACAAATTGTAATAACAATTAAAAGGAGTCTTTCTTCTACAAAGACTGAATTGACCAGCGATTCAAAGATGAAGTGCTGTGAAAAGAAGAAGGGTTGCAGTTGGGGACTGCCTTGCAATTAAAGACACGAGGTAAATTGCTGCAGCCATCTCCTGCCCTTTACAGCCCCTGCCCACGGAGGCCACCATAACCCAAAATCTGAGGTATATAAACCCTACATGAAGATTAAAAAGGAGGCAACTCTTCTCTCTCTACATTCCCCTGTATCCATGGGAACAGGCTGGGATTTGACATCTACACAGTAGCTATAGACAGAAAGCCTGCAGTGCACAGAGGAAAGGTCAGTGGAGCATCCCAGCCATGGTGGCACCCACGGAGCAGCTGGGGCACTGGGGACACCCTGGGGACACCCTGGGGACACCCTGGGGACACTCTGGGGACACCCTGCTCCCTGGCCAGCAGCCACAGCTTTCCTGTGTGCTGAGGTGCAGCCAGTTTGCAGAAAGAAGAGTTAAAGAGCTGATGTGGTTCTTGGGCACAAAGAGCTGGTGGAGCAAAGGGTGGGGTGAAGGAGACTCTACCAAGACCCCAAAACTGGATGAGGAAAACAAGAAGGAAAAAAGCTGCTTTTTCTAGATAGGTTTGACTGTTAATTTGGGGGGAAAAAAAAAGTAAATAAATAAATCCCATGAGGAAGGAAGAAGAAGAAGAAAATAAATATCTCTCAGCTACTTCTCATTAGTGGAGGAGTATTTACTCAGGTGAATATTCTGCCTGCTCGCACAGCATCCCCAGCACAGACACACCAGCTCTGCACAGCTAACAAGCTATCAGCAGGGAAGAATAAGACTATTTAATTTCTTAGCACACCTTGAATAGCCCATGGGGCCAACTCACATTTGGGAAAATGAATACACAACCTTGATGAATAGTATTAATAATGCAACACAAGGACTTGAGAGCAGAGCACTGTGAGCTGGAAACCCCCACGCTGTGTACACCAAGTCAGCTCCTGAGCCTGCCACAGTGGTGTGTTTTAGGGAAAGCACCATAAAAAATACCTTTGGGTCTTGTCTGCTTGAAGCTGATAAAGGGCACAGGTCTTTAACCCTGTGTCCAGGTGATGCAACAGCAAAGTTCATCTGGGGCATCCCCAGCAGAAGGATTTGCTCTCCCCCTGCCTACCTGACCAACAGCTCCATGGCCCCTCCTGGGCAAGAGCAGCACCAGCTTGCCTCAGAACATCCACCCAAACCTCATCTCAGCACAGCAGCTTCAGCAGGGCTCTTGGGCTGCCTCCTTGCCTGGAGTGGGGGGTTACTGCCTCACCTGAACCTTCCCAGGGGCTCCTCGTGCCCACTGCCACCGCAGCTGCAAGGGGAGCAGCACTGGGGGGCCGGTCATCTGCACCTATCTGTGAATTTATGTATTTAATCATGGCTTTGTCACTGGGCAAGAGCGGGCTCTGGAGCCTCAAGATGCTCCAGCAGCAACCGGAGGAGAAGGAGGCCCAGCACAGCCTTGTCATTCTTGGCTATTTCATTACTGCTCATGGTGGGTCTTTAATGAACCCCTTGCATCCACACCTCACGGTTCAGTGAGGGCTGCCAGGACACTACTAATGGGAAAATGGCTCCCACAGGGCCCTATCAGCCCTGGGCCATGGGAGGGTTGTGGGGTAAAGGGGGAATGAGGAGAGTCCTGGGGATGCTGGCAGAGGAGCTTTCATGTCCCAGAGATACAGGCCACAAAATGCCTTTTTGAGCTTACAGAAAGGGGATTTGATTAAAAAACCCCACACACAGAAGGGCAGGGTGGCTCCTGGGAGTTCCCTGAGATCTCGGAGCATCCACCCCCCTAGCCATCCATCCATCCATCCATCCATCCATCCATCCATCCATCCATCCATCCATCCATTCCCAGGATCCCCAGGATGTGGGATGGAGGTGTGTGTGTGTTCTCTGCTGATGGCAGGGACAGAAAACCTTCACCTGCTGCAGGCCTGAGCAGCACCTGGAGCAGGGAATGCACTAGGATCAGGCTTTATTTAACCCTTAAACCCAGTAACTCGTTCTGCTGCTGTAGTTCAAGGAGCCACAGCCCTGTGCACAAAGACTCTGACACTAATTAGTCATTCATGCAGAACAGGATTTTTGTGCTTCTCAGCACAAACCGTTTTCTGTGCAGTGTCAGACAGCAGTCACCTTCCCACGGGCCTGGGGGAGGCTTGGCTCATCCCCTCGGGTGAATTTAAGGACTCATGGGGTAAAACCTCTAATTTCATTGGTAGCTCACCCTCAAACTCCACTTTTTATTTATTGCAGTCAAAGCAACAGACACAGAACAGAGCGAGAGGGCATCACTGAAGTGGGTGGGAGAGAGACTGCAGGAGAGGACTGAGTGCTGCTCCTCAGGAAGGGAGGATGTGGGGTAAAACCATGCCAGGTAATTAGAAGAGATGATAAAATCATTAATAGGTGTCCTAAAGGGGTGCTGCATGTACTTACTAAGCACTTCTTGCTTGGAGAACTGCAGCTCCAGGGTGGTTCTTGGGGCAGAGAGCCTGGCAGGGTGGCTGGGCTCACCCCATCCCTCACCCAGGCCAGGGCTCTGAGGATCCAAGGCTCTGGGAAAGTTTCTCCAGAGCCCACAAAGGTGTGATAACTGCACTGGGAGGCCCACAGCCAGAGCTGCTGCCACAGCAGGCACTTTGGGAGGGACAGAACAGCGCCCAGAGGCACAACCATTGCTGCCTGTGCTTTGCAAACACTACATTAACCTACCTAAAAGATGCCTTTACTGAACCAACAGCAAACATTTCTTTTAACAGATTTTTTCTGGCAGTCCTGCACTTGTGTTCACTGGGTGAATATGTGAACTCCCAGGCTCACTAATGCAGCCACATGATGAGAATGTCTCCAATGAATTAAAATAATTACTTTTCTAATTTGCCCCTAGACTCTGCTAAACCTTCTGGGGCCTTGAGGAAGGCATGAAGTTCTTCTAATTTCTTCTACTTGTGTAGGCAAACATTTAAATTTATAAAATGAATAATTCTGTATTTAATCAGTGCAAAGGAAAATTCCACTTGGGGACAGGGACATCTCATGGTGCTGCACAGGATTAACCACAGGATGACTCCCCAGTGCGAGGAATGTGGCCATGGGAGAGCCCTTGTGGCTCTGGCCATCAGCAGTTTTGGTGATCCTGAACATCTCCCTCCCAAGGACTGAGAATATCATCAAGAGTTACATGCAAAGGCAATAGCCTTTGAGCCACCAAAAATCACCAGCATCAAGCCCAGCAAAGCAGATCAGCCCCTGGGAAACTCAAAACGATTGCTTGTGAACTCCAGTGGGTTTTTTGGAGCCAAATCCACACTGAATATGGGAATCCTGATGGAAAACTGATGGTTTGTCAGGCTGGGGGCAGGTGAGGACCAGCAGATTTGTTACTGGAGGGTGGGGCTGTGTAGTGCTTTAGTGCCTGAACCTTCCCAGCAGCCAATCTGTCACCTAGCACTTAAAAACTGGGGCTTAAGTGAGAGCACAAAAGTGCTCGAGGGTCATACAGAGGGTCAAACTGAGGGTGAATAGAACTGTGCCTACAGAAATATGCCCTGATTTTAAAACCTTGCAAATTAGGAATCTACTCAGATATAACTAAATATGCATTACTTGCTTCTCTGGAGGATGTGGAGAGGAGTAATCCTGTTCCAGAGCTGGCTGGATGCACTCCTGCAGTGATGTCCTGTGGAATGGGTGTTGTAATGGATGCAAACAGTGGTGCTGCACCAGGACTTGGCCCCTGCTTTGGAGGAGTTTATAAATAATAAATATTTAATAGCAAATAAAAAAAATAATATTAAATAATAACAACCAAGAGGTCCAACATTCATTACGTAGTGTGCTACAAATGAGGTTAAAACTGCATATATTCTATTTCTTTTAATTAACAGTAAGACAAAACAAGCTCAAATATACCAAGAGTCCCCAGACGGTTTTGTTCTGCAGAACAGAAATTTTCAGAAAGGTTGAAAATAACAAGAACAGAAATAAAGTTTGGGCAAAGCTCTTTCTCCTGCAAGGTGACAAGCTGTGGCTCGCATGAGGGATCACAGCCTTTTCCTTCCCTGCCCTTTGTTTTCCATCAGTGGCAGTGGTGTTTTCCTCTGGCAGCTGGCTAAGGCCAAAATGCTAAAGCATCAAATGAAATTTTCAAACTTAAAACCTCAAAATAAATACACACACACACACAGAGGGAAAAAAAAAATAAAAAAAAAAATAAAAGAAGCAGAGAAATTACCGTTTTCTTGCCAAAATGTAAAATAAGCCAACTATTTTGCTGCAGTGGACTTGTACCAATAATCTAAGCTACATCACTTTACACCAGTTTGGGGTCTTGCCTTTCACTGAAATGACTTCTTTCCACTAAATCCCGCACCTGATGTTTCCCATGGGCAAGGTTTAGGTTGTTTTCCACTCAATGCTGCACAGAAATTCTCCCATTTATGCTTCAGGCCTCCTGTCTATAGGATGGCAGAGGAAATTTGGGTGCTGGAGCCATCCCTCCCACCCAGCACCCCAGAGTGCCTCCAGTCCAACATGAGATATTTAGGCAACAGTTTCCAAGTGGCCATAGAGGAACAACAAGCTGCTGGTGTCCAAGCCTGCTGAGGTCTCATGGAAGGATGGCTATTTCCCATTCCAGCCTGGCTGGAAGTGATATCCAGCAGCGAGGGATACCAACCAGTAAGTGCTCAGTCAAGACAAAATTTATATTTTTCTAACGCTGGTTGTTTTTTGGAAAGTTACACAAATCTTTTATGCCTGCTGGTGTTCAGGCCAGTAAATATAGAATTCAATGATACAGTCGAATGCACAAACTTTATCGGCCTACCTACCTACACCAAAAAAATACACCTTTTTTTCCCTTAGTTCTACTCTATTTTCTTTTTCCTGCTCTTGAGTCCAGCCCTGGATTTATCCCCCAGGCAGAACTGCTGTTTGCTCAGCGGGATGAGCTGAGAGAGGAGGACTTTGGAGAGATTCTTAGTTATGCAGGGAGGAATAAAACAACCCAAAAAACAAAGAAAGGGAAACATCCCAATTCTCTAGGTTACACTACTGGTTATATAACCAATCTCTCTGGTTATATTTACGCTCCTATAAATAGAGAATTGGCCAGAAAGAGCGGCCTAAAAAAACGACAAACGGAGTCGGGGCGTGGCGCCCACCGGAGCGAGCGCGGGGCGCGGGGCTCAGCACGGGGACGAGGACATCTGGTCGTAGTCGGGGCACTTGAGCAGGGCTGGGTAGTTACTGTTCATCTGCAGGGACGCCTCGCTGGAGATGTCCGAGGGGCTGCGGCCCCGCGCCCACGCGTCCGGGTGCAGGAACTGCCCCGAGTAGTCGGAGCAGTTGCTCAGGCGGGGCCGGTAGAAGCCGGGGTGGGGTCTGTAGAGGTCCTCGGCCGTGTAGCGCTTCATGAACAGGTACACGGACATCACCCCGGCACTCTGCGGGACAGAGACACGGCCTGAGGCTCTCCCTGCCCATGGCTGCACCAGCACCCACACAGGGCAATGCAGAAATTGCTTGTTTTGTGCTGTGCTGATGCTCAAAAGCACCCGAGCGCCATCACTTCCCTGCCCCGTGCCGTGGGTCTGTGCAATGAATAATGCAGCACAACCACATCTCTGCTTTTCGTGCCTGGCATCAAACTGTGATCAAATGCCCCATCACAGTGCTCCATGTGTGGTTTGTCCTCCCCAGATGTCCCCTTCACACTACACATCACCCCCCTACCCTCCCAGCCCTCCCTTAAACCCCGTCTGAGCCCCTTTTTGCCAACAGCCTCAGTCTGCCCACCCCTGGGAAGGGGATACACTTGTTACAGGGTGTGGGTACCTCTGTGAGAAGGAACGAGATGGCAGAAAAGGCAAAGGACCACCCATATTTGTAATTGAAGAACGACTCCGAGTCCTTGGTCCTGTTGAGCACCTCATCATTAATGCTGGATATGTAGAGGACCAGCCCCACCACCAGTGACAGACCTGGGGAAGGACAGTGGGAAATGCTTCAGGGATGAAGCTGCTGAAGAAACACCTTCCCGAAGGCCTGGCTTTGAGGGAAAGTGAAAAAACTTGGGAGTGTGCTTGTAATAATTGGGGAAAGGAACTGCCCTCCTGCTGCTTCAACCCAGGGCACTCTTCTCATTCCAGTCAAACATTCCCTGCTCAGGGAAATCTGTGAGCACTGGGAGGAGAGATCTGGCTCCAGTAGGAGCTTCTTCAAAGCTCAGCTGTCACAGCTATTTGTTTAGCACTTGCACAACACCATGAATAAAACATTCACTTTTCTTGTGTAGACACAGCCCAACCGAGCAGTTTGAAGTTTCAGATCTCTCCTGCAACTGATGTTTCACAAGAAGCATCCTCTCCCCCAGCACCTGCTCCTGCCTTGGTGGCGGAGCCTTTCCCCACATTTCCACAAAGCTCTGCATCCATCCCAGGAAGTCTGATCAGGCCATGGAACTGAGCTGGGAGTGATGAGTCTGACAAGGAGGCAGCAGGGCAGGTTAGGAGAACACCAGCAGCTACCAAAGCAAACGTGCTCCATGCTCAAAGGCTGTCAGGAGAAAACCTGACTTGCAGAACTCACCTGAGAGGATGAAGAATATCCCAGAGACGAAGGCAAGGATGGTCCTGTGAGGCCGGATGTGGCCGATGTTGCTCAGGATGAAGCCGATGAACATGAAGAAGAGGCTGACCAGAGGGAAGGGGGTGGCAGAGCGGATCATCTCTGGTGAGAGAGGAACAGAGGGAAGTGAGAACAGGTTAATATCCCCTAAATAGTATGAGTAATGTGCTTTGGCTGGGTGAGAGAGCTCCAACCCTCCTGCTCAGACCATGTTGTGTCTAAGTTTCTCTCCTTGCTAATAAGCTGAGTAAAACATAGAATTACGGAATCACAGAATGGTTTGGTTGGAAGGGACCTCATGTTCCAGCTCTCTGCCATGGGCAGGGACACCTTCCACTATCCCAGGTTGCTCCAGGCTCCATCCAACCTGGCCTTGAACATTTTCAGGGATGGAGCAGCCACAGACTTTCTGGGCAATCTGTGCCAGTGTCCCACGTCCATGGTGGTGACTCTGCTGATGTTTGCATTTCTGAGGGCTCCTGTGTGAAATGTTGCATAGGAAACCATAAGAACCTGCATTTTTCTCTAGGTTCACTGCATGTTTCAAAACACTTCTATTTATTAATTCAGAAATGACTGCAGAATTCATCGTGAGAGCTGTGACACTCCATCCTTAATTCATCCTGCTATATAATGTGTAAAATTGCTAGGGAATAAATACAGCTGCAAATTATGGAGAGGAGACTAAAAAGCCAAACACTTTGATATACATTAGTGCTGAATAGCCAGTGACAGGAAATTGTACAGCTTAGAGCCTCTGTGGCCATCCTGCCATTAGAAAGGGATGTCCCCAAAAGCTTACGAGCACTCTGGGCAATTCCCATGGTAAAAAATGTAGTTGCATCATTGTGTGGCAGCACTGTCAAGGAACTCAGAGCTTCTTTGGCAAGGGCACAAAGGGGATTTCTTGGGGAGGGTCCCTAGTTCTTGGGACTCGGTGATTTGCAGGATGTAAAGGGTGGAATCCCACTAAACCACTCACTCAGGACGTTGATTGTGGATTCAGAGGTCAGCTGGATGTTCATGGGCATGACGTATTCGATGGTGAAGCACCGGCCACGCTCCTCACCTGCAGCAGGCAGACATGGACAAAAACGTGAGCTCTGGAGCCAGGGAGTTTAAAATCATCCCAGGGGCCATATCAGAGCTTCTCACTTCTCCCCTGACTTTTCCAAAGCAGCTGAAACTTTGTGACATTTCAGGTTGGTCACTTTGAGATTCCCATTCCCTTGGATTCTATTCAACTCTGTCCCTGCAGCCAAGCTGCTTCATCAAACTTGGCACAGGCTGAGGGAATGGTCCAGCTGACCTGAATCTGAATTTTGCAGGGATGAAATGGAAAGTTTTTAGCTGCTGCCCAAGGCGTTGTGGCTGCAGCTCTGGAACAGGGCAGGGGGTCTGGCAGGGCAGCAACAAACTCACCAAAGCCTGTGTGCAAAGGCAGATTTATCCTTTGGGCTGTTAAAGTCAGGCATGAAGAGATGACATTGCTTGCCAAAGGTTGTACCTGAGTTTGGAAGCAGGGATGGGCGGAGCCTCTAAAAATCCCATTTTTCTCGTTCCTTTCCTGCTGGGTGGCACTGACACACAACAAACCGAGGCGATGTTTTTGGCCGGGAGACCCTACCTGCCAGAAAGCAGACCCTCCAGAGCCCCGAGTGCAGCGAGAGCTTGATCTCAGCCGTCTGGTTTTGGGGCTGGACGATGCCCTCCTCCAGGTAGAGCCAGTAGTCGGTGCTGACGGAGATGCCCAGCAGGCCGAGGCCGCAGACGGCGAACACGCTGCTGAGCAGGGTCAGCGCCTTCCTGCTGCACGCGCTCATCGCCAACTGCATCGGCCGCGGCCGCGACGGGACGGGAGGAGCGCCCAGCACGGAGCCGCCAAAGCCCTGCCCTGAACCAAGAGGAGCCATTAGAACAACCACTGACAGACCCAGAGCTTGAACCAAATCCCAGAACACTGCTGCCCCGCGCCGGGCCGGGGTGGGGAATGGCACAGCACAGACGGGATGGGGAATGGCTCAGTGTCCTGGACTGCCATGCAAATTGTACTCTATTTGCGATCTTGTATGGCAGTTGTCTTCTGTTCAGTGTTCAGTTTTCCTTATCTCTTCTACAACTACTTATCCCTCCAGGGAGACATCTGCTGATAACAGGCCATGGAATGTCCCTGCATGGCTGATAAGAACTACAGCATCCATTGGTACATGCCCTGCCTAGAGGGAGGAGCCAAGCATTCCTACCTGGATATAATCTGAGATCTCAAACATTCCTACCCAGATGTAATCTTGAGATTCTGGAATACCAGCACAGCTTCTCCACTGGATTTCCCAGAGGAACAGCAGCTGCCTCTTCCACTGGATCTTCAGAGGAAGACTACACCCTTCTACAGGATCCCTGCTCCAGCAGAACCACCCCTGACACTGCAGGAGGGCTGTAGCCACAATTCCAATTGGATTGCTACCAGCACCTGACCCACAGGGTGTCAGGTTGTGTCTGACTCTGTCAGTGTTGTTTTGGTTTACCGCATTGTTTTTTTTACCCTTGTATTTTCTTCCCTAGTAAAGAACTGTTATTCCTGCTCCCATATTTTTGCCTGAGAGCCCCTTAATTTAAAATTTATAGCAATTTGGAGGGAGGGGGTTTACATTTTCCATTTCAGGGGAGGATCCTGCCTTCCTTAGCAGACACCTGTCTTTCCAAACTAAAACACACAGCATGGAAGGGAATGGGAGCAGCTCCTTCCTTGGCTCCTGTTGGGTTTGCTGCAGGTGAATTCCTGCTGCTCCAGCCAGAGCTGGCACTGATCCCCCAAGGATGGAGGCGAACTGCAGCATCTTATCTTATCTCCCTGCAAAGCCTTATCAAGCGCTGCCAGTCCCTGGCACAGGAGCTGCTGAGGATCACTGACATTGCGATCAGGGATTAACAAAGCAGCTCTTAACTGCTGGACCAAGCCCAGCCCCAAGCAGCTCCCATCACCATCCCTCTCCCCTCCAACACTGCCACTTTTCCACTTCCATGGTAGAGCCATCAATCAGGAGATCATGCTAATTTTGCAAAAGCCATGCTACATTTATGACATCACCAAACAGCTTGAAGCAGAGTGGCATGACACAATAATCTGGTTTTTTTTTGTTGTATTGCTCTTGCCAGAGCTGCCACTACCCTCCTTTGTCCAAACCCACCTTGTGCTTTGGAGGGAGGCAGGGAAATGAGGACAGAGAGTTGCAGCCAGGCCCTGGGCAAACATTAAAGGAAAAGCTTCCCTCATGCCCATGTCACTTATGTATAGCATATTTTTAAATTATTATTATTTTATTGCCCATTTGCTGTTTTGGGCAAATTAGCAGTTCCCATGGTGCCCTGCAGACTGACAAAATAGCACCAGAAATCAGATTTCTTGGTGCAGTGGAGAAAAAGTGAAATTGGTATGGGGGGAAGGGAGGTGGGGGGGAATCCACAGCAACAAAAGATTAGAGGAATAAGAGCAAGAAGGAAAAAGATACGTGTGAGAGGTGGTCTTGTGTGGAGTAGCAAGGAGGCAGATAGTGCCACTGACTGCTGCTGTAAAGGCAGAATGAATCACAGATAAGTGCCATGTCATGTATATTTTCCAAAGCACATTTTGCTGCTATTCAGCACTGCAAGCAATAGGGAAAAATATCTAAATCCAGCTAGACAACAAAAGCTACTGACTTTCTAAGCAGGCTGCATCTTCCTCGGGCTCCCTTCAGAGCTGCACTAGTTTTGTTTCACACCCTCAGGAGTGGCTCCATCACTCCTGTGTTCCCTTGGTGAGCAGACTCCCTGGGAGAGAAGTCCTGTTGCTATTATCACTGCAGTAAAGGCGATGGGTTTAGTGATTAAATCAGGAGACACAAATCCTGCCTGGACCAGGAGATGACAACTCTCTGTTCCAACACGGCCAAACAGACTGGAGGAGGGTGTTTTTTTTTCTAGTGCCTCAGATGCAAATATATTAATTCTCCCTTGCTTACACAGACTCTCAGAGATGCCAAAAGTCCTCACAGCTTGTACTTTTACACCTGAAAGCCTCCAAGGATAATGTTGTGCCATAATTCCCTCATGGTGAAAGCGCGTAGCTGATGCTGAGAGAGGTTTCTTGCTCCTCCACCACTCTGGGGAGATCTGAGCTCTTGCAGTGCTCATCCCCAGCACTTCTGTCTCGCAAATCCACAGCACCAGCTCCCCACACCCATCCTGGGTTGTGTCTGCAGCAGTTTCATTTAGATTAACATGAAGGAAACTTGTAGTTACTGTGGAATCCAAAGAAAGGCATTTACTGAACAGATGCAACACCCAAGGTCTGTGTGCCCCTCCAGCTCACTGCTCTGGGTAGCAATAAGAGAGAAAAGCAGGGAATGCTGCTGGAAGAGTATCAAATTCTTGAGTGAAAGGCAGAGAAGGAGAGAGAGTCTTTAATTATCAGATCTGACCTCGAGTCCAAAGCAGGCAAGTACATCTTGGTAGGAAGCAGATGTACTCGCACCCTCAAGCGCTGCAACAGCTTTGACAATTCCCTTCCACATGAAATTAAGGATTTGGCTCTTCCTACGTTCACACTGTGCCTTTCCCCAGAAGGTTCCAACCTACAGCAAGGGATTGCTGTCTCCAGACAGCCCAAGAAAGTGCTCCAGCTCACACTCTGCAATCTTTCCCTCCACCTTTGGCTTCGCTAACCAGCCTCATTTCCAATGTATTTAATGCTTCCCTCAGCTCAAGAAAAGTAGGATGTGTTCCCAGGAGAAATACCTCCCTGCTAGGGGAGCAAGGAGCCAAGTGCTGACAGGATGCTCAGATTCTTTTTTCCCTGGAGAATTAGGAGACAGCAGCCAGAGAAGAAATTGGTGGCTATGGGGCAGGGAAGCACATCAGCCCTGCAGCTCCCATTTCCTGGGGAAGATGGCACTTCCCATCTCTATGGATTCCCACTGGATTCAGCTAAAACACAGATCCTCTCGCTCATCCATTCTTCTCCCTAGCTCAGCCAGAGCCATATTTTCTAGTTGCTGCCTCAAAATGAACAGCATTTACTACAGGGTGTCTCATCCCTCTTGGCATTTTGGTGCCAAAATGGTAGAAAGAACTGGGATCTATTCTTGGCTCATGTATCATCAACAACCATCCTCCCTGCACATTTTAGTTAATAACGAGCCAAAAATCATAGTAGGGAGTATGTGAAGGTCCAGATAAAGACACTTAGAGGGGAATAATGAAGTATTTCCTGTGATTTGCTGTCCACCAACATCAGGCACTGGAAAACAGACCCATTTGGGCTCATTTCTGTTGGTGTGACGTGAGCAGCAGGGACAGGGGCTGGGCATCAGCCCGCACCTCTCAATTGCCTCATTTCTTTCCCTCTCACACTTCAATTTCCATGAGATCATGGATGTGTTAAAGACTGGTGCCTATTTCTGCCTTGCTGGCACATAGAATCCAGCCTGGTGTGATGGGGAACAGGGGTAGGGATGGTGCAGAACTTCTGCCTGAAACAAACCTCCCCAGGTCCAGTGCCTGGAGGACTCACAGGGCTCCCAAGTGAAAGGTTTTTCAAGGACAAGAACAGGAACTGGCTTGATTATCAGGAAGGACTTAGTCCACAGTGACCTTTATCAATTGTGTTATGCTTCCTATGGCTGTTTGGTTTCCAAGAGGAGCTGGATTTTAAATTAAATGAGTAGAGCCCCAACGATTTCCAGGAAATGGAACCTTAGAACTGCTCCTGCTCCTTCAATCACACTGTGCATTCTGGTAGTAGTCCAGGGAATAATAAAGGCGGTCTGCAACGTAATCTGCAGTCTTTGGAATGAATTTCTCCTTGCCTTGGAGCAACAGTTGCTGATGGAAACAGCACATAGCCCTTGCTGGGCCTGAATCCTTTGGGAAATGAAATGAGCACTGGCTTGTTTCTAATGCAGTTCACCCAGATTTGAGTAAGTCCTTACCTGTTGCTCCACAGTCACAGAAAGGAAATATCCTGGGCAGATTTCTGAGCCCACATCTGTGGCCTAATGCCAAGCAAAGCCACTGCTCTGGGCTATGAGGGTGGGCTGAGAAAAATGAATGTATCACTGGTCAGCTGCCTGGGCAGGAGGGTCACCTCAATAAATCACTGCTCTGGGTTCACCAGAAAACAGCAGAAAACCCTCCTGCCCTGGGTAAAGGCAGAAGGAGCAGGGCCAAGCCATTGATTTTTATGTGACATCATTTCCAATTTCCTGACATTTGGGAGGAAGGGAAGCCCTGCCAAGGTTATCAGAGCAGATAGGAGGGAAGAGTTTGTGGAGGGGTGCTGAGGTCCAGGACAAGCCTGGTGGCCTGTGGCTGTGAATGCCTGGTCCATGCTGCAAACCAAGGACCAAGGGAAACCAGAGATTCAGCCATGGATCTGGAGCAGTGGGAGTGGCAGAGCAGAATGTAAAGGAGAAGGAATGAAGCCAGTGAAAAGGGAGTAGGAAACCCTTTGAGTGAGCAATGGATGTACAAAAAACTTCAAGGAACTGGGTAGGAGCAATCAAATGCTGGAGAGAGTGAGATGTGATGGAGCTGAACTGAAAGGACCAGATCCCACTAAGCTGCAACAAGAAATTGGGCTGGCTAAAAATAAAGAGCCTTCGAGCAGTGTGATCCCTTCCTCAGGACACAACGCAGGCCATGATATGTGAAAAAAAAAATAGGTCAAGGAGAGCAGCTCTTTCAGAGCAAAACTTCTCAGAGCTGGCAGTGCTTAGGCAGGCAGGACAGTGCCCAGGCCACCACTGCACTGTCACCCTCCTTCAGACAGCACAGCTCACCCTGGCTCCCTCAGGGGCAAAGCCAGAAAAGGCTGATTTGGTCATTAATAACCCTGGTGCAATAGAATGATCCCACCGAGCTCATGGAGCACCCAAAGGGTGCAAATTCTTCAGTCCCAAAACAGGGTGTGCAGGATGCAGCCTGAGGGCAGCTGAACTGGTGCTCTTTGGGCTGGCAGAGAAGGCTGGACCAGTGTGAGGAGCACAAGGAGAGCTGACTTTAAGCACAGCTGAGGAGAGGAAGAGGAGGAGATGGTGAGGGCAGCGCCCATGGCTCCATCTGGGATCGCAGGAGAAGCAGCTCCACAAACCTGACCTGGAAAACTGGGCAGCTGGGAAAGAAAGTTCTGGTTTTGGAATTACTGTTGGCAAGAAACAGCCCCTCCTGAAGCTTGGAAAAGGTGTGCTGCAGGCAGGAGAGGAGCACAGGGCTGCTCTGGCTCCATAGAACAGCTGAAGAGAGCAGAGATGGCTGCAGAGAAAAGCAGCGTCTCCTACTTTTCATTGAGAAGGAAATTTCCAGAGAGGATACGGGTTGGAGCTGGTCCACAGGGTTCCAGGTGCCCTGTCCTAGGCTGCTGGCACCCACCAACTCCCCTGGCACAAGTGGAGACTGAAATACATCAGGGAGCTTTAAGAGCTGCATTAGTGTCACACAGAAATGTCAGCTTGATTTCCGAGACAGAAAACACGTATTGGAAAAGTGCAGAAATAAATCTTTTTGATGTGGAGGAGGTTTAGCCCGATATTAAGAAATAAAACAGCCCATCTCATGACAGTTTGAACAAGGGTTTGTAACTGTGACTATGAGCAAACAAACTTCAAAAGGATCAATACTGGGCTTGAAAGCTTCCCCTCAGCTGGGAGCAGCAGCGCGGCGCTGCCATTACCGACGCACAGACACGGCAGCGCTGGATCAATGGGCACACAGGCTCTCCAGGGAGGCTTTAAAAATAAATAAATGAATAAAAAGAAGGCTGGTTATGAGTTATTTAATCCCAGATTGAGCCACAGCAATAACAAACCTATTAATTTTGTGCTTGTCATCACACACCGGGAGCACCTGATAAATAATCAGTGAGAAACCACGTGAGAGCTCACACACTGCAAGGCTCTCCACTAACTGATTTTGGTAATGAGATTACTTGGGATTTTCTCTCTTAAACTTGACTTACATAATTTTTCTGAGAAGTTGTCTTTTCCTTAGCACTTCCTGTTCTTCATTTCTTGCCAGAGTTATTTTTTGCAGTTTGGTGAAAAAAATCCTGCCATGGCAGTGCAAGAGCGATGGAAATGCTGTATAGAAAGCACCATAACTTGAATCTCCAAGGCTGACCCACTTCCCTCTCTTTCTTTATCTCACACCAGCCTTTTTGCTGTGGACTGCTCAAAGCCTGCCCTTTTGCCTGGGTCAGGTTTGCAGAGGGTAACTCAGCCCCCCTCAGCTCCAGCACCAAATATAAGGAGATCAAATGATATTCCCGAGGTCAAAGGAGAAGTTACAGAGATTTATTTCCCACCCCAGTCCTCAAAGCAGACCAATTCCCAAACTGGCCATGTCTGCCACGCTGCTGCACTCACTGGAGTGATGGCACTGCTCCAGCTCTTTCACACTAATGGCTTGGGATGAACCCAGCAACTTCCAGCAAATAAAATCATCCACCAAGCAGCCCCATGGTCCTGGTTCACAGGCTGCTGGCACAGCCCGTGTGTGTACAGCCAGTCTCATTCACGTGGTCCTTCTGGATCCACAGATATCCCCCACAAAACTTTCATAGAACCCATCCCACCCACGTGTCTCCTTTTCCCTCGGTGTTTGAGGCTCTTACCTCTGTTAACCCCAGCTGAAGGGATGCTTTGGCAAGTGGAGAACCTGTGATGGGGCTGAAGGTGGGAAGAGCAGTTCTGGCAGATCAGCTGCAAGGATGAGGATCCTCACTGGAGGCTTCAGCTGCTGGATGGTCTGGGAGGAGCTGGGAGTGGGATGGCTTTGGAAACAGGCAGGAGCCGAAGGGAGGGCACAGCCTCAGCTCTCCCCCTCTGACTGAGCCACAGGAGGCTTGCAGGGTGCTGGGACACAGGGACAGGCAGATGGCAGGCAGGTCTCTGCATCCACGTGCTGGCAGCTCCTGCCCTGGGGTGTTGTAGGAAAGCATTACACAAAGTGCATTTCTCAAGAGGGAAAGAGGAGCTAAAGCTCTGAGCTTGCAATATTGCCCACACACCCAGGTCCAGCTCTCCAGGCCTAACCTAAATCTATCTGTTCAAAGTTTACACCCCTAACAATAGCTGAGCCCTGCCCTTTGCAGAGCTCTTCCCAAAGCCCTCTCTCCCTAACAAATCTGACACAGAATTCTCCTACTCACAGTGTGTCAGAACACTCACAGTCAGGGACCTGAGCCCAGCTGCTGGTTTCAATACCCTACAAAAAGCTACAAAAGCAGAATGAAAGAGGGAAATATCTAATGCTGCAAAGCAAAACAGCTGGGGACTGTGCTAGAGGAGCTGCAGAAACCTCGCTGCCATGGGAGCAGTGCCTGCCCATTAACCTCTGCCTGAGGTGCAGTGTGGCTTGTATTTAGATCCCAAAGACATGAACTGCAGTACCCCAACGATCCAGTGACCCTGTTCAGGCTGCAGCACTGTGCTGCCCTGTGCTCGCCTCGGCTGGCACGGGGACAGAGCCAGGGATGAGGGAGAGCAGCTGGCTCAGCCCTGCACATCCACTCACTCCAGCACCAAGCTTGGGCTGCTCTGGTGGGCTATTAAAGCTTTAACAGCTGGTCCTTGTTCACCTCCAAGTATCGTTTAAGTTGGCACAAAGTCCTATAAGAGCCTTGTAGATTAAAAACGGAAGAATAGTCCTCTTCCTTGCAGCTTTTCAAGGTTTCTGTGTCCTTCCAGCAGCAAGGCAGGTAATGATTGAAGTACTCAAGCACCTCTTCTATAAGATATTGATGTTTTAAACTGAAGTGGGTGTGAGCAGAGCCCCCGAATTCCGTGTAAGCACTTCAAGGGCTGTCCATGAAATGTCTCTGAGCTATAAACACTCACTGCTGTGGAAGGTCTAAGAAAAGCCCCAGGTAGAGCCCGAGCTCGGGAGCTGAGGCTGCTCAGGAGAGAGGGGCCAACACCCCCAGTTCCTTCTTTTCCCCTTAACGATCAGTGCATGACAGCTTGAGCTAAATTAAGATTGCTGGGAGGTAAAAATAGCATCAAGAGCTAATTAAAGCTCTTGCACTCCCTGTGTCGGTGGGTCCCTGAGCTGGGGAGGCAGGAAGCCACAGCTCTTCCCCCACTCCCGCTCTTCTCAGCAGCGCTGGCAGCTGGAGGGGTTTTATGAACATTTTCAGAGTGATAAATGAGAGAAAGGCAGCAATCCCCCCGGGGCCCTGGGCCCTCTGAGCACGCAGGGCTGCAGACAAGCGGCACATTGGGCAGGCAGCACGTGCTGCCCGCGGCTGCAGGGACCTGCGTCCCCTCGGCGTGGTTAAAGATGATGGATGGAGGGAGCAGTGCCTCGTTAGCCAGGAGCCTGCATTCCCTCTTCCCTGCTCAGAAACCAGCTTTACTGCAAAGCCTCTGAGCAGCGAAATGACGGCATAAAGTGCACCAGGGCTGTGTCAGCCACACCTCTGGCAAAAGACTTCAGAACCCGGTGACACTCGTGGCTGCCACTAAACCCAGTGACCAAGGCCAGCAGCTGCTCCACCTGCCTTTGCCCCAGCACTTTGGGACACAGCTCCTTGGAAGCTGTTGGTGATGCCTTCATGCACAACTTGCCAGGTCTGATGCTGAGCAGCCACTAAAGTTTGGTCCCATTTTCACATAAGAGAGGTCTTTGCTTTATGCAGTTGTGGAGTTTAATAATCAGGAATATTAATGGACATAACAAGTATTTATACATCATTGGAGGTACTAAACTTTCTACCACCCATGTTTTAGCAAGATTTGTTACCAGTTCCAGTATTTAACAGGGCGGACAGGGCAGGAAAAGCCATGCATGAGGTGGAGCAGCCTGAGAAGAGGCACAGGCACCACGGGCTGCTCAGGAGGCCATGGGCTCACCTGTCCTGCTCAGCACAGGGAAGTGCAGCCACATCCTGGCCAGGTCTGTGGGAACAGGCAGGGAATGAACTTGGTCTCACTCTTCTCCATCCTTCCCCCAGGCCAGCACCTCTTCCCAGGTGAAACCTGGCCTGGCTGTGTGTGCCTGGAGTCTGTGCTCCTCTCCTGTTCCCTTTGTACCCACCCAGCAGCACTCTCCTGCCACCTACACCCGACCTGATATTCCCAGCCAGCGCTGCTGCAGGGAAAAGGAACATCTGTCCTACCCATTCTGTGTCTCCTGGGAAGGAGCCAGGGCCACCTGTGGGGCTTTGGGGCAGGTCCTGCCCTGGCAGACCCGAGCCTCTGCTCCCGGGGATGGGGATGTCGTTAGGAAGCACAGGTTGGGCACTGGGTGGGGAAATGAATTATCCACAACTTGTCCTGGGTCAGTGGATGCAGCTGCTGTGCTGCTCCAATAACGCCCTCAGTGCAGCCTTGACATGGCTCTAACAGGGGTTTTCACTGATAAGCAATATCTCTCTCATTAATAAAAGAAAAACTGTAATTCCTGTCTTCCTAAAAGACCACACACAAACTCCACTCATCTGTGACAGCCCATGATGAGCCATTTTCTGAGCCTGATGAAGGCAGTGTGTTGTCCTTGCACAGATTCCATTTTGCCAGTAAATATTTTACTACAAATATCAGAAGTTGTGGCTCTACAGCTTTAAAACTCAGTGTGACTTTGACACCAAACCATCTTTCTAGAACACACCTAGAACCCAAACTGTTAATTTCAGTGAGATTAAGATCCCGACATAACTAGATGATGGGGTCTAGGTCAAAAGTGATTTTTGAAATGCCATGTTAAACCCAGGGGTTTAAAACCCAGGGGTTTAAATCTTCCCAGCTGATTTAGGAAAAGCTCCTCGTGCTCACTCCAGCCTCACAGCTCACTGATACCATTGAAATCTCTGCAGGCTTGTGCATTATTTCTCTTTTGTATTTTATATTCCCTCCCCTCTCCATAAATAAAGCTGAAGCTGCAAAAGCTGTGCTATGGATGCTGCCAGGTGGAAATTCATTCAGCTCAATGAATATATTCAACAGCTACAAGAATACAGCAAGGAATTGGAGAAACCCCCACGCAGAGGCATTTCTGTCCCCTGGATGTCACTTGGGGCAGCCTGGGGGCAAGGTGTGATGGCACAGGATGTGCTGCTGGGAGCCACTCTCCTGCCCTTGGGCTTTTTAGGTGGGTCCCGACATGACAGACTGAAATGTGCTGCTCAGACAGTGGCAGAGGAGCCTGTGAAAGGAGCCCAGACACGAGGCACTTGTGAAACCAAAGGGCAGCGGTGATGGAGACACGGGAACGCTCCTCCAGCAAAGCTGCCAGCCTGGGTCATGCCACAGCACTCACTCTGCTGCAGGAAACTCAGCAGAAATTCGCTTCTTTAGCTGAAATAGTCTTTAGCAGTGTGCTGGCTGAAGCTGTGCTATCTTCAGGGAATGCAACACCCTTGCTGCCCTTTCCAAAGGCTCACCTGTACCGTGCAGGCACCCGCCAGCTCCGACCAGGCCAGGGGGATTTGGGGATACAGGGACACAGTGGTGACATCGGTGACAGCGGTGCTGGGGTCAGACCCGCTCCCCGAGCATCCTTGAGGAGCTCCTGCAGCTCCGTGCCGGGAAGCCCCAGCCCTGAAAGCTGCAGAAAGCATCCCGCGCCAGGGGCTGCTGAAGTTCTACCAACAGCCGGCAATTAATCGAGAGCCAAAGGCCGTGTCAGAGCCTCCCTGCTCCATCTCACATCTCACATCTCATCTCACACCATCTCACCACCTTCCCCAGGCTGTGGATAAGGAGCTCGTGGAGTGAGGACAGGCTCCACGTCCCCGCTCCCTGTTCTTATGGTAACACACGATCCAAGCCTTTCCCCTCACCCCGGCACTTCACCTAACAAGCAGGTCGGGTTTTTCTCAGATAGCCTCGCTCCATTCTCACTCCCCGCTCCGAGGGGTTTGCTACACTGCAAAACATTCACAGCCTGACTTCCCGCAGATTTCATATTCCCTGGGAAAAATGCACATCCGTTTCTCAGCAGAACGCTCCGGACTGGCACCGAGACACGGCTCTGTTTGAGCAGCCTGCGGGGAAAGCCCAGGGATGGGGATCCGGGGAAGAAGCGCCGGGATTTTCCGGCTTCCTCGTGCTCAGGTCCTTCCCTTGGGAATCGGGCGAAGTCAAACGCCGCCACCCGAGCGGTGCCAGCCCTCGGGCAGGGCACAGGGGCACCTCACCCGGGCAGCTCAGCGGCTCCGGCCGCGCCCGCCGGGGCTCGCTGCGCTCCGGGGCCGCGCCGGGATGCGGCGGATGCTGCCCGGGGCGGTGCCCGCGCCGCTCCCCGGCCGGTTCCCACTCCCAGGGGAATACGGAAAGCACAGGGATACCTGCCCTGAGCCCTGCGGCTCCGCAGCGGATCCCTCTTCCCTCGCCTTTAAACTTTCAGGGCTTTATATCCATTTCGGAGCCCCCACGAAGCCGCCTCCTGGACCGTTCCCCCCGCTGCCGGGGCAGCCCGGCCCGGACACGGGAAGGAGCCCCAGCTTTCCCCTCCCCACGCCAGTCCCGGCACTCACCGGCCCCGCGGGAGCTGCTCCGCGGCGGGACGTGGCCGGCGTTCCCAGGGATGCTCCGCTCCGCTCCGCGCCGCGCCGGGAGAGCCCGGGGAGGAGAGGGCATCACATGGCGCCGGCGGGGCCAGCCCACCTCTCCCTCCCCTCCATGCCCCTGTTCCCTCCCTCCTTTCATCCCTCCTTCCCTTTCTCCATCCTCCCCTTCTTCCCTCCCCCTCCCCTCCCTCCTTCTCCATCCACCCTTTCTTCCTCTCTACCCCCCACCCCCCGCTCACTTCCCTCTATCCCTCTTTCCCCATTCCTGCCTCTCCTTTCACCCTTTCCCTGGATTTCCCCACTTTCCCTCTATTCTCCGTTTTTTTCCTCCTTTCCCTTCTCCTGCTTCCACCCCTGAGCTGTGAACGGAGGCTCCCGCTCACCACTGGGGCAGGGGTGGGATCCAGCCCCGCTCCTGCCCCTCTGTGCCTCCCCCCTTCCCTGCACTCCACACCTGCAAAAACTCTGCTCCAAGCGCTGGGGGGCTGCGCTTCCCGGGACACGGCTCCTTTGGGACTGGGGAAGGGGAAGCTGGCTCCTGCAGCAGTGTGAAAAGCACGGCTAAGGACACAGAGACAGCGGGGAGGGCTGGGGGCAGCAAGCCCAGTGTGCTGCAGAGCCAGCTTGGCAGGGCTGGGACCGAAGCAGGAGAGAGCCAGGGCTAAAGGAGAGAGGGACACAGGGGCAGATGCTGTGGGCTCTGGAAAACCCTGCCAGGCTGGGTGATTCAGCCAAAACACACCGACAATGAGAGGCAGAGCCAAGAAGAAGGAGGCAGCTCCATGGAAGTGTCCAGCAATGGGACACTTCCTTGGATCGAGCAGGAAGGACAAGAAAAGGGTCACACACCACGCAGGAACTCCTGCTGCAGGAGGTGCCAGCCCAGGAGCAGGGCCCAGGGAGCTCATGGACCCCATCCCAGCACCTGGAGCTCGGGACTGTATGGAAATTTCTGCAGGGACAGCTCATCCTCTGCAGGGGCTTTGCTCACACACCACAGTCCCCAGCTCCTGGCTAAAACGTGCTGCATCTTTGCCGAGGCGTCCCCAGTTAGCAAAACACGACTGCTTTAAATAGAAAAACTGAAAATAAAGTGAGATCTGAGATGCGGAGGAGGTGTTGTTGGGTGGCTTGTTTGGAATCAATGGAGCCGTGTGCTCAGGCTTGGTGAGCTCTGATTTACAGAAAGAACAGAAGCTGATGCAGATGTGGAGGTTTGGATTTCTTTAACCAGAACATGGTAGAGCCCAAAATAGGCAAGTTTCAGATCCAGACTGGTAGAAAACTGCCTCCCAGTAAGAGGTTTCTGGTTATTTGTACTTATAAAACTTGTATCATAACTTATATAACTTAAATAATAAGTTCTTTCACACAAAGTTACAGCAATACTCAAATTATAGTGAATTCAGCATGTTTTCCTGGGCTCTTATTCCCATTTGAGGAATAATTTAAAGCAGCAAATCCCTTGGGGGTTTGACAGTAAGGACAAAGCAGAGATTTGGTCAGCAGAATATATTCTGCACTGGAAAAGGCAGCCAGTGGGGCGATGCCCTCTGGGGATCCCAGGAGAAAGAGGCTTCCCTGGGATGGAGATCATGAGCAGGGAATTGCCAACACAATCACAAATCTACAGGAGGCTTGTTAGAGCTGGATGTTGCCCATGTGCTATCAGGGTAGATGATTTTATCACAGTAATTGGCTGTTCATCGTTCTTCTTTTCTCTATATCATTAAAAAGAAACCCAAACAAAGCAGACCTTCATTTTTCTTGACAGACAACCTGCTCTGCTGCTGCCCGGGCTCTGGGCAGGATCATTGGAGTACAGCACAAATAAAGCTACAGCTCACACAGTGACATAATTAACCACACAGTGTGAGAGGCCCCCAGCAGCCATGCATATAATCAATTAGAAATACACATTTGGAGCTTCAGTTTCTTCCCCTCCCCTTTGCTTCCATGCAGATGTAGTTGCACTGAAGCACTCGGGTGGATTTGCTGCTGCTGCTTGTCCCACACAGCAGCTCCTGCCCTGGCAAAGCCTGTGCACAATGCCAGCACTCACACCAGGAGTGTTTCCCACAGGCATCCCAGGGCCAGGATCAAAGAGAGCGCCAGTGATTCCTCCCAAAACCCCAGCAGCACAGCTGAACTCTCCCACCTCATTAGCAGCTCTCCAGAATTCCTCCCTGTGCCATGTTCTTCCCTGATGATGGGAAAACCAGTGAAGTGGAAAATCCTTCTCTTGGACAGAAGCTTGGCATGGCTGTCCCACACAGGACAATCAGCATTTTGCATCTTCTCAGCATCCCCCCAAGCCTCGGGGCAGGACTTTGCCAAGTGCTGCTGTTTTGGTTTATTGTTTCACATAACACCAGCTGGCAGCATCATTTTCCTTTCCCCACTTTTCACTGCTCATTCTGGCTATTTCCTCCTGTGGATCCTCCTCCACAGCCACACATGGGGCAAGTGAAGCTGGGTGGGACCTTGCCCAGGTCAGGATGTTCCACAGCTGTGCCAGACTCTGCAGGGCTGGGCTCTGCCCCAGCCAGAGCAGCTCTGCCAGCCCTTGGCCACTGCAGCAGCCTTTTGTACCACTCTTTAATCAGTGTGGAAGCTTGAAGCTCCATGGACGCCTCAGCAGCAGCTCTTAGGATGCTCCCAAGGTCAAACCTTATTACTGAGGAGGGATTTGAGCTTCATTAGTGGCTCAGAACAGAAGTGATTCGTTCCAGCAGCTCTCCCTGGGCTGTCAGCAGTGCTCTGGGGGTGGTGGGCACGTCTCATTTCAGCTACAGGAGCTTGATGCTGACAGGTGACATCTGCAGGGATGCTTTTCCCTGGTCTTTTCCCTATCAACAGAAGCTGCCTTGAAGGCACTCAGGTTATTATGAAATAAAAGGTCTGGTTCTGTCAGCTTGGGCCACCAGCTGCTATGAAACCTCAGGTTTGCCTCCCCTCCTATTGCCTCAAATTTGTTCTGTGCTGAATTATTTGGACAGCAAATCCACCCAGCAAAGGGCAGCCACCCCCGAGCCCAGCCATGGCTCTGATCTGGTGTCAGACAACAGCTACTGAGCAATTTTACCTGCACACCAGGCTGGGAGAAGCATTTTGGGCACAGGGAGGGGAGGTCAGCCCCAGCCAGGGGTTTCAGGGCTTGCCCAAGCAAAGAGGAGAGCCAGCAGGGGAATGCAACAAGCTGGGATGCTGGAGCTGCTGTGACTCGTGTGGGAGGTGAAGGATGCTCTGTGCCAGCTGTTCAGCTCTTGCTATTTTCTGTCATTTCGTGGGCAGGAGGCCGGGGGGAGGCTCGGGGGGCAGAGAGGCAGAGCAGCCCCGGCACCACGGCCAGGGAACCCGTGGGGCAGCTCCCACAGGCTGGGAACCACTTGCTGAGGGAGACTTTAGAGATTTTGGTTTCCCATGGATGGTGTTTGTGGGGTATTCCGTACTGGGCAGCAAAACTGGCACCAGCAGCTTGGCTTTGGGATCCACAGCTGCAGCACTCAGCGCTGTGCAGGTGGGATGGGCTGCTGCAGCAGCTCCTGAGGTGTGGAAAGAGTTCAGCACAACTTCTGCTCCTTATCCCAGCAGCGTTGTTGCTTTATTTTTCAAACACTGAAAAAAGGGAAAGACGTAAAACTCACAGCACCAAAGAACACCAGCCCTTCCCCTCTCTCTGGGAGGGTTTTCACATCCCGCTTGCACCATGACTAAATTAAAGGAATTAACTCCGTGGGCTGTTGGAGCTGCAGCTCCATTTGCTGTTTCCCCTGCACATCCCTCTGCCTGGATCCGCTGCTTGGGAGGAAGCTCAAGGAGAGGTGCCACATTATTTTTAACCCAGCACCCACATGCTGTGTGAAAGCCTGAAAAAAATAAATGTGTGGAGCCTTTCGCAGCCTCCCCGAGCAGCTCTGACTCACAGAACAACAAAGGCACACGTGTGAATGGAAGTTAGAGATTTTATTTAAAATAAAATACCCTCTGTCATCATCTGGGGCTAAACTGAGCTGATAAAAGAGGAGGATGTGCCAGTTCAGGACTTTTCCAGGTGCACCTTCAGCCCCGTGGTGCCCCAGGGCTGGCAGCGGGGATCTGAGCATCCCCACACGGGAGGGAAGGAGCAGGAACGAGCAGGGAGTGCCCACATCTCCCCCTTTCACCCTGCAGGGCAGTGCCCTACGACGAGACAAGCTGGAATTGATGCTGGCAGTGGTTTTTTTTCACTGCTGGTGTTTTCTGTTATCCTGCTGCACAAGGAGTGGAGCTTCCACCAGCACAGGTTCCCTCTGGGAGCTGCTCCTGGACCTGGACCCATCCAGGTTCCCCAGCACAGCCCCACTGCAGCCACCAGGCTGGCTGGAAATCCTGCCTGCAGGATGAGGGATGGCTCTGGCCACAGCAATCTGATTTCAAAGGTCATGTTTTGGAAAGAAGTTTAGATGACATTAATTATTAAAGCCTCGTAACGCTTGTATTAAGGGTAATAGTTTTCCGTGTGATTTATATAGCACTGAAATTCATTACCAACCTTTTAATGATGTTAGTGTCAATCAGGCACAGGAATGCTAAATGACTTATCCCAAAAGGACCAGGAGCTGATCCAAGGGGTTTTGGGATGCTCTCACTGCTGGCCTTTCCTTCCTTCTGTCCTTGCTGGTTGCTTTTATAGCTGTTTCTGGTGGATTTTCCCTGAAATCACACCTAATCAGTGTCCCAGACACAGTTACACTTGAAGGAGAAGCAAATGCATCCTGTTAAAAGAGGGTTTTTCTGGACGTGTCCCTGGAAATGTTGAAGCTTTAATGAGGTTTTATATAAATTGTTGCAGAATGTTTTATGTGGATTAGGAAGTCTCCCTGTTACGGGCACTGACTTTTATGAAGTGTTCTGAATAGAGGAACAAGGTAAGGGGGGGATGGATCATGGTCCCAGATAGGAAAAATAGGAAAGATAGGACAGATGTGGACCCAACTCCCTTTCTCTCAGACATATACAAAAAATTCATTCCCAGCATGTAAAGAGATAACTGATTTTTGCCACCCTTGGTGGGCAAGAGTAAGATCTAAAGTATTTCTAGGCAAACTTCCACTGTGGGGTTCTTTCTTTCTTTTTTTTTCTTTTTTTTTTTTTTTTTTTTTTTTTTTTTTCTCACCCAGGTAGGGTGCTTTAAATTGGCTTTGGAATTATTTCCTGTCCCTCATCAGACTGTGCAACAACCTCTGCTGGGGTAGGATGTCAGACACTGACTCAGGGACCAGTAATGAGCACTGGAAGTGGCAGCTGCTGTCTGACACTGTCACCCTGGCAGCAAATGCAGCAAGTCCCCAGAGAAGGAGACAGCCTTGACTCATTTCCCATGAGATCTGCCTCATCCCATGCCCTTCTTTTGGGAAAGAAGGAAAAAAAAGTAATAAAAACCACCTTTAGAGGTAACTCTGTGGGTCCAGCCCTGCCACTGACTGGTCTCCTCATCCCATCCCCATTTCATTGGTGCAGCACCACTTTGGGAAGGTGACAAGGGACAGATGCAGCCAGGGAAAAACATCCCTTTGAGGACAAGCCATCCACACATGGCAACAGCTGTCCTGATTTGGGCCCCTGATTGATTTGCCTTTGCTTTACCACAGCTCCCCAGGGAGCAGGTGGGATTATAATTACCTCGTGGTAATTAATGCAGTCATCATTTCAGCTACCCAAGCAGTTCTCGGAGGAGCTGGTTTTATTTACAGCTCACACACCAGCTCTGCAAAAATGTTCGGAGATTTCTGAATCAAATACCCAAATCTCTGAAGAGAGGCTGGGGCTGGGGGAGGCAGGCACAAACACTTGGTGTGATGTATCATGCTGGAAATATTCCTGATGGAGATGCTCCCAAACGTGGATGTGGCATGCATGGAGAGCTTCAGCCTCTCCTGCAGGAGCTTTTAACAGTTCATTTTCCCCAGAACCACCAGCTGAATCTTGCCTGCTTAGAAAGAGTCAAAGATGCACTGTTACAGGCATGTTCCCCTTCCCCACAGCCCAAAGCAGCCCACGCAGGCTCTCACCACCCTCCTGTGACAGCTGACTCATCCCACTGTGAGCTGGGGGATTGTCCTGCTCATGAGACCACCAGGCTGAGGTGGGAGGGTGCAGTGTGGCCATGGGGTGCCCAGAGGCTCTCCCACCCCTGTGAGTCCCTGCCAGCCACCCACAGCTCTGCTGGACTTGTTTTTCCCCTATGAGACAGTTCAGAAACTCATGTCCAAGCTGTCACCCCAAAAGCCAGCAGCCCCTTGGATGGGCACTGTGGTGGTTTGGCCACAAATCCTGGCCAGCCAAGGGGCTGGAGATGCAGCTCTGGAAGAATGGAGAGCTCAGGACCCCCTTCCTCCTGCCCTGGAGGCACCAGCTCTGTGTCCATGAGCTCAGGCCAGGGATGTGTCCCCAAAGTCCCTGCTCTGCTCTGCAGAAAGCTCCCAAGGTCTGAGATGTGTTCACGGGCTTCAGCAGCTGAGCACGTTGGATGACAGATGTGAAGTAGCCTGGAAACACTGGCTCTTTGGAAAAAAACCCAGAATTTCAACCATTCCTCAGGGCAAACGCAGCCAGACTTCTGCAAATGAAACAAACCCAGTAACTGAATCAGCATGAGCTTCAATCCTGTGAGAGCAGGCAGGAAAGGGAGCTGTCTGTCAAGCTGTCACAATATTTGGACATTGCTCTCAAGTTTTGAAAACCAATGATGTCAGTGTGAACGAGGCTGGGGACGTGGGGTGGACGGGGCTGGTGGGACTGGGAGGTCCCCCAGGGGCCCAAGGGAAAACCAGGAGTGATAAATCAGATATTTCATCACCCAGGTGGGGCCCTCAGGGTCTTCAGTGATCAAAACTAAAGGATTTTCCTTTAATTTTGCCTGTTGGAGTTCCAGATGCTGGGAATTTTAGACTATCAATCATTGAAACAGCCCCTCCTCCCAGGAGGAAGCAGCAGAGGGTGGAATGAACCAAGCAGGCCTCCCACACTCAAAGAGACAAATTGAATTTGAGTTTTTGGGTCTGGCTGCTCCCAAGGAGGGCACATCCCCCCAGCACCACGTCCCACATCAAGCTTTGAACCAAACCCTCCAATCTGAGACCTCCTTTGGCTCCTGGGGCTGTTTTTCCCTTTGGCTCCCACACCTGGAGCAGCCCAGCACCACCGAGGTCAGCTCACAGAAATCCTCTTCCAGACACACCTTTTTTAGGTAATTCATTAACAAGAATTAAAAACAAAAACCCAGGTTACAATTCTGTCTCTGAAGAATCAGGGTCCAGACTGGGCAATTTCTGTGGCTGCTCACACCAACCTCTCTGCAGCCTCTGGGCCTGGGGGAGGCAATTTTGAAAGGAAATTTCATCAAGGCAGACCAAACTCTCACAAAAGTAATGATCAGTATTTTTATTCATACACACTTGCTTTGGAACTACAATTAATACTTAACAAAAGCATTTCATGCAAACAAAGGTTGAAGATACTGCGAATTATGAAAAAAAACAAAAAAAAGATGCTGTAATTTGTACATCAGTCTTGCCCACTACACTTCCAATGGTTGGGTTTTTTTAAAATCTTTTGAAAAATGAATGGCAACTCCAAATTTTCTGGTAGAATCTTGCAGATAAATGATATGAAAATAAATAATGTTCTCCTCTATATAAATACAACATTTGGGTCTTAAAATAATATTAAAAATATTAATGAGTTCAAGGGGGGACTACTTCATGTTTGAAAAAATTAAGTAGCATACAGTCATTTGAGAAGTTTCAGGTGTTCTCTGTATTGTTGTGCAAAACCATGAGTGTTGAGAAATGCACATTTTAGAAAGAGCCAATGAGCTTCATTTTGTTGAAATTTATTTTTTTTACATACATTTTGATAACATAGGAGAGAACAAATGAAAGGTTTGGGGAACGAGCCATAGATTGAATTTTTATTACCCCTGCAAGAGCATTGTTTTTATACTGCAAGGCCAACAGTGGGTACAAACACACAATATAATTAATATTTTCAGTGAATTGGGACTGTTGGCCGAGCACTCAGCACCCAGGGAGCTCTGTGGTTCCCTGGGTGCCTTGGAAGCTGCAGTGGTTTTGGTTTGTTAATTTTAAGATTTTTAAGCCAGGAGTGTGTGAAGCTCTGGAAGGACGGAGCCCTTGGCAGGGCCACCCCAAGGGGTTCAGAGAGAAGGAAAAGAAATCCAAATAGTTCTCAGGAAAATGTTTGTAAAGATCATGAACATCACTTTCCTTTCCATTAAAACGTTCCTGTCATTATTAATTATAAAACTAATGAAACATCAGCTGCAGAGTGTCCAATGTAACCGGTGAGAAATGAGCTTCAATGGCAGCTGTGTCAATGTTGTTGCTACTCATCCTGCACTGTTTCAAATCATTAACAGACTTAATTTATTTATTTAGGTCAACTGACACCAGTGGAAGGATAAACCAGCTTCTGGAGCAGTTTTCTTTTAAATTTGAACTACAGTGTCACAGACAAGGAAAAAAAAAAGAAGCACAAAGACACATTTACAACACAGAAATACATTAAAATATCAACAGAAAATATTGACCTGTCATGGACAAACCCGCTGCACAAAGAACAGAGCTCCTCCTCCAGCAGGAGACAGTAAAAACGGTGCTAGAAAACAGCTGTGCTGACTTTATTTACCCAAAGGGAATCTCCCCCTCCAATTATCAGTTCTGCTAAGACTTCCATCCACATGGAATTTTTAAATTGCACGTAAAAATCTCAGTAGCAGGAAGAAGAGGTAAGTGCAGCTGACCCACACAATCAGCAAGCATCACCCCCCATCACACCAGGTACAAAAGCTGGACTCCAGATTCTGTAAGAAACATGTCAGATCTGATTTTATTTCTCTTCAAACGGTTTCAGCAGAGTTACTAAAGTTCTATAAAAAAGTAGAAACAGCATGGTATAGCCAGCAGTACCATGTGAATCCAAGAAGCTGATTGGATAGTAAAAATTATAATAATACTTACACAACTCTTTTCAGGTTAAAAGTGAATTAGAAACATTGCCTAAGAAGTCCTCACCCCTCCCTTGGGGTCAGTCAGTGTTATTGCCCCATTCCACAGGTGAGGTGAGGCAGAGAGGTTGACAAGAGGCCTCTCCCTCTCAAGGAGTTCCTGGGAACAGGAGGGCTGTAGTGCATCATCATTATTCATGATAAGGCTATTTAATTCCCAATTGGTACTGGCACAGTGAGATGCACGTTTATGGAGTCAAACCTTACTTATTTCTGCGACTCAGCTATTTCAGATCCTGTCTGTGAGTGAGGGGCTGAGGGAAAAAAGTGCTTTTTAGCTTTTCTGCTTTTTGACTACTTGGCAGCTCAGTGCCCACCTAGAGAGGGGACACATCAAACACAGCCCACACTCACGTTTGCAAAGAGACAAAACCCCTATGTACAATAACTTATGCTAATGACTAAAAGAACTGAAAATCACATTAAATATTTCCAGAAGTTTCCTGGCAGGTCCAAAAGCCTACTGTAAACTTGATATACTGTACATATGCTTTCTACTTGTATCAAAGCTTTATTATTGGATTATTATTGGATTATTATTAATTATTTCCAATGCTATGCTTTGCACAATAAGGAGGATCTGCCCCCCACCCCGCTCACTGCATGTGTCTCCTATGGCATTTAACTGGGATTGCATCCAGAGGCACTGGCTCAGAAAACACTTTTCAACTGGTACCACTCCACCCTTGGATGTGTCATCTTTCCAGCTAGAAGACAAGTTCCTCTCCTGCTCGACCTTATTAATTTTATAGAAGCCCAGCACCACTGAATTGGATTCACCCCAAAAGACAGGATGGATTTCAAAGGCCAGCAGCATTCAGACGTGATGAGGTTTTTTTTAAACTAACAGCTGATTTCCAGAAGAACTTTCTTCAGTTTGTAAAAGGAAATTCAATTGTATTTCTGGAAAGAATGAAGAATCAGAAAGCTAAATTTAATTTCTCCTCCAAACTGGATTTTGAAGGACTATTTTATCATAGGAATGTGCTCTCTCCTTCTCACATATGTGCCAACCCTGCTCAGAGCACTGAGCCTGGCCAGTGGGTGAAGTGGTTGTCCTGGAATCCCACCACCCTGCTCTGGTCACTCAAAGGTGTACAAAAGCATCCAGATGCCTGAATAATGTCAGAATTTGCCTAGGAGCCAGTTAAATCCCATTTGATCCCTGAAAACCCCTTGGAAGTTTTATATGGCAAACCTGTGCCCCTCCTGGCAGGAACGGGGCTGCCCTGGAACCATCTGGGACTCCAGCACAGGGATGGAAACACAGCTCCCAAAACTTCCACCCCAGATTCAGTGCAATACAATTTTTAATTACATCTCCCAAAACTTCCACCCCAGCTTCAGTACAGTACAATTTTCAATTTGCCTTTTGGGAATCTTGGTGGCAACGTGGGTGTTGGGATTACACTTGCTATCAAAGAAGTGAAAGAGAAGCAGCTCTAATGCCTCTCCTTCTGTTGATACATGTTCTCTAGAAAACCAAATCTTGTGAAAAATATTATATAAATAACATCTGTCTCTAAAAAGATATGAAAGTTCTGGCTGGATTCTTCAGGTTTTCCTGGCATGATAAGTTTCTGGATTCTGAGCAGCCAGCGGGGGTTCTCGGGAAAGGTCAGAGCATCTGAGGGCATCCGGAAGAGCAGTGAGGGGTAACACAACGAATCCCTGCTTTATCCAGCCCTGCCTTGCTCCTGCAGGACCCATGAGTTCACAGTACCTTTTCCTAAGTGTTTCAGGAACCTCCAGAAGACAGCAACGTCTGTCACAAGCCTGGGGACCTGAGGTAACGACGTTAAAGAGGAATTTCTGCTTCTACGTCAGAAAAACTGGGAGACAAACACAAGGGCTGAAGAAACTGGGTATGAGAAGCAGCCAGAAAATGAGCAGCCCTGTCCCAGTGTCAGAGCAGCCCTGTGACACCGTGTCCTGGTGTGAACAGCACTGACTGTCACAGCTGTGCCAGCACTGGGACTTCCTTGGAAAATTCAGATTTCATCAGGAAAACAGAACTGTGGCAACATCTACCCAAGGGAGCTCCTGCCTGGTTTCTGGCTTGGCTCAATTCTGGCCCTGTTCTGCTTTGCTTACTCCCCAAACCTGTATGCTGTAATTTCTCCCTGTATTTTCCTTTTTCCAAAGTGTCTTTTTCACTTCACATTTTAAAAAACAAACACAATGGCACCTCTTGGCAGACTGGCATAGCTAAGAGCCCCTTTATTAAAATCTGAGACTCAGTAATCTGTAATCTTAATTCAATCTATTGTCTTCTACAGCATTTTACTAAACATTGCCAGGCTAATAATATTCACGAGAAAAAAAGAAAAGAAGTCATGAATGCTGCTTTAGGCCACATGCTTTATGGTGAATACCATCGTTTTGGAAGTACAAAATACACAAAGGAGAAAATGAACTCCCAGTTTGGATGACAACATACTTGACACAGAACAGTTTAAAAATCTTACTCCTAGAATGTTTGAGAAGTTTGGAGTCCTGTTTGTTTAGGCAATGATCTGAGCTCCTGTCAGCTGCCCACGCCCCTCGTGAGCCACACCTTGGAATGCCAGGGGGGGATCACTCCAAGATGCTCCTCGTGGGAGCTGCGGGTACAAAAGGACTGAGGGCAACAACTGGACTTCTGGAGTGTGGAAATGGCACATCCTGGCCCCAAAGCCACGTTTCCCAAGGGCCCTGCAGGTGCAGAAGCTCGACACTGTCACCCTTCACATCCAGCCACGTGTCCCTCAACAACTGCCCAGCTCCCCCCGGCCACCCCCACCCCTCTGGCTCCCACCTGGCAGGACTGGATCTTTCTGACAGAATCTTTGGCACAGGTTCCACGTTTTATTGTCATAAAAGATGATTAGAAAGTAGGTTCCCCTCCCCTCCCACCCCACCCCATTACATATTCTAGTATAAATTGAAGTATTTTATGGCAAATATCTTACTTTTCGAATATGTTTACATGCTGGAAAAATTGTAATCAGTCTGCATGCAGCAACAGAGACATCATGCTTCTGGCATCATCATGCACATCTGACAGACAAAAAGTGCCTGTGGCTGCTAATGGGATCAAGGCAGGAGAGGGAAAAAAAGGGGAAATGCACCAACTACTATTTTACATGCTGTAACAAAACCAAAATATGCACAAAACATTATTTACTGATATTTGAGTTAATATCTTCTGGTAAGTAATAAGAGGAAATATCAAAATTTTTTATCTAAGTGATAAGAGAGGAGAAGATTGCATTAATTACAGTGTTCATCATTGCAAATAAAGTCTATTTCCTTCTCTGCAAGTAATAAGCAGATGTGAAATGAAAGCCTAATTGAACCTTGTATAAAACCTGCAGGTAGCAATTATTATTTAAAAGTATATCTACTTTAAAAAAAAGAGATTATACCCTAAGCCAGTAACAATATTCAAAACCTAAAGTAAAAATCAAAACAATAGCAAGAAAACATTTAGCTAAATCTAAATGGTGTCATTCAGAACAAGAACTTTCACAAATAAAGCACAAGTTGTTTTATAAAATTTTTATAATACTCTTTATGCTTGATACGATTATGTCAATAATATAGATCTGCTTATTATTAACCCTTATTATTAAGAGTTATTACTAAACATGCAAAATTCATTGCATGAAGCATATGTAAAACGTATTAAATTCCATTCTATCAATAAAACAAGTTTTAGGTGCTGCTTTTTTCAGGCTTGATTATTCTACAGCCCAAAGTTTTCTGAATTAAATCTGATTATTTAAGACTAAATCTCACTTGATTTTCATGAGTTATTCTGGAGAAATCAGGAAGTCACTTGGGGCTGCATTTTTTGTTAATTTAGTACACATAATGCTTTCTTCAATTTACTGTCCTACACTGCAGACTATAAATAAACACATGTAAATAAGATATAAGGAATTACAGTTTTGTTTTACATTCCAGGTTAATAAATTTCATAGTAAAATATTGGTATTAGAACCAGTTAACAGTAAACTTGAGGAGTGGTGTAAATGAAACCAACTGAACAGACAATGGCACCCTGGATCACAGAATAATCTCATGGAGATTAAAAATTCACAAAAGTATTATTAAAATTATTACTATTATCATCATCATTATTATTATTATTATTATGAAAGACAAAATTTCACCCTCGAGTTTATCACATGCTACTCCTAGCACAAATCCTAGAGACGTGGCCACCACCCCAGCGCTTTCATTTGGGATTTTACAGGATTGGTTCACCAAGCCTTGGGATCTAATTTGATTTCATCCCCCCTCCCACCCGTTCCCAACTATTTTGTTTTCCTGCCATATTTTGCAGACACTTTCAGTGATGTTTTTGCAATGCCTCTCCCCGTGGAGCTGACCCTGCTCAGTCTCCGGTGCTGCCCCCGAGGTCTCCAGGAGCACAGGGAGGAGCTCCCGCCTCCCAACATCCACCCCCAAGGAACAGACACCCGAGGTGGCTTCTCATTCACACCACGTGTCAGATGATTTTCCAACACAACGGAGTGGAAAAGGGAGCAAAAGGACAGTGGGAAGTTACAAAATATAGAACGTACCAAAACACGGGTAAGTTTTGACAAGTCAGTGGCGACTTCCAGAAGAAAAAGTGGGCACCGTACACTAATTTATCTCCTGTTAAGACAACGTTGCTGCTGCAAAGCCCAAATCCTGACTAAGTGGCCCTTCCCTCATCTTCCACCCTCTAACCCTACAATTTCCAGGCCCAAATGGAATCAACGAGGCGAAAGCCTGAAAATTGTAGGGTTACAAGTGCTCCCCACGGCGGGATTTGTTCTGCTGTTTCATGCTACATTTTCTACAAGGGGGTGCAAGAACTGGGGGTTGACGTAAGAGAACCCTTCAAAATCTGTTTGGTCTATGTTGGCAATGACCAGCTGATCTGGAGGCGTCAACACCGGCTGTCCTCGTGTGAAGAACTTATCGAAGTTTTCAGCCCCTTTGCCGCACTGCAAGGAGAGAGAAAAGCAGAAAAAAAAGGCTGAAAAAAGTCAGCAATACAACAGCAGAGTTGTCAGGATACATGCAAGGCATGTTTCTTATGAGTAGTTGAGGGAAAATTTTCCTTTCAGATATTTTGACAAAAAAATCCCAGACAAACAGTGAAGTTTTAATAGCTGAATCCTGATAAAAAGCAGTCAGAAAGGTTTCCATCCATCAGCATGGGGTGACGAGATAAAGAGGCTTAAATATTCAGCATTACTGGGATACAAAAGGAAGAGGGAAATATTTTGATAAACATATGTTGGCAAGAGATACTTTCTTTGTCAAGTTGTTTCATTCTTTTTAAAAGTCTTATCATACAAAATTAAATTTTTCATGATAGTCTGTTTCCTTTATGATCTGCAAAAAGCTTAATGCAATTCATTTATGTGCTTTCAGTCTTCACTGAACAGGCTCTGAACTGAATTCCTATAAATTCATAAATTTATTTTTATTAATAAATTTAGAAATTCATAGATTTCCTATAAATTCACTGAACTCCTATAAATTCATAAATTATAGCAAGGTCTCAGTCCTTGGGATGGCAGAAGGGCTGGACAGGGAGCACATGCTGGGACAGATCCTTGTTCCAAAACTTGCTATCACAGGTTTCCTCCTTTATTTTCTTAAGAGACTCATTTTTGGGCAAAATCCAGCCAAGAAGGGGGTTAAATACAGCTACAGCCTGAGCACAACTCCTTCAGAACAGAAAACAAAAGAAACCAGGTTTGTAGAAAGAAGAGTTTGGAGGAATGCAGAAAAGACTTGATAAGCAGTGAAGTATGATCAGAAGCATGATAAAAATAGGAAGGTGGTACCAGAATGAAATTAGCTTATGTGAAAGAAAAAAAAAAGAATATTTGAGGAAAATTAGGCATTGAATATTGTGGAGAGGTGAGGAGGAAACTGGCAAATGTGCTCATCTCAAAACTACTGTAACAGATCTTTGGACAAAGCAGGTGTGGGATAAAGGCAGTGAATGTTTCTCCCCATTGCTCCTCACCCTTTCCTCTCTATCCATCCCTTCAGCATCCCTGTATGTGGATATAAAGGGTGAAATTCCATTATTATCTTCAGACTCAGAGGATAACTCGGAAAGGGCAGAATTTGGCTCGTACAAGAGACCAATATGAAATATTGATTTTTTTCTGAATTAATGCAACGTGGGTAAATCTGTGCATTTGTAGGAGGAGTACTGGAGAGAGGCCCACTGAGGGGATTCAGAGTGAGAGGCTGGGAAGCAGCCCAGGCAGAGCTTCCAACCTCCCCACAGAGCACCTGGCAGGTGCTGGGCTGGCCCTGCCATCTGAGCTGAGCTGCAAAGAACTTCTGCTGCCTCAGGCACACATTGGTTCCTATTTCAGACCACGAGCTCAGGTCCTGGAGCCCAGAGCTCACAGAGGACACTTGTCCACCTTGGAAGAACACCAGCACAGGGACACTGCCCCACGATCACTAACGGGGCTCTGCTTTCTCCACCCAGGGTTCTGCACCTCTCATGGAATGCCCTGGTGCCCACTGAGCCTCTGCATTTTGGGACAGAATCTCTAGAAAACAAGAATGGAAAGAGCTGAACTTTGACAAGGAGAAAATCTCTGAATTATTGGCATGTAGCCCCAAATTAGGTCGAATTAATTTAGAGGAACAACAGCCAGCTCAGAGCAGCCACAAAAGGAAATTTTTTTTATTGCTAAAAAGATGTTCTACAGATAAGCATCCTCCTGCAATAAAAATTATGCTATTTTCTTTCTTTTTAAAATTTTTCCCCTCTTCTTTTTTTTCAGCAAGTGGAAAGTCTTCAAACAAGCTGGACATTGAACCCAAAGTTCCTGAGACCATTAGGTGTCTCCCATTGCTTAGGCTAGTAGAGGCTAAGAAATAAATCACATTAAATGTGGGCATATTTTGGGAGCAAATAGAGAAACTTATAAATAAATTTGTATCTTCAATTATGTTTTTGTCTTCACATTAAAGAGTAGCACTGAACCTTAAAGCAGTATTAGAGTCCAACTGAAATTACAGAACTCCTCAAACCCCTAAACTTGGAAATAAGAGTAAAATGTCCTTGCCAAATAATCAGTCTATGCCTATAACCTGTGAAATGTCAATCTGGAAGGGAACATGTTATTTACAGCACCCAACTGCTGACCCAAAATCTGCAGCTCTGTGTTTGAGTGAGGATTGTGGAAGCAGCAGGATTATTCCTGCAGGAAAGCACGTCCTAGAGAAGATGTACCTACAAAGGTTTCCCAAAAAATATCACCCCAAACAAAGCCGATAAATACATCCATGTCTTCAAACAGATTAAAGGTTGTGTGTTTTTTTGCTTTCTAAAATCAATATCCATCCCTGGAGGGATTTGGAACTTGTGTAGATGTGGTGTTTAGGGACACGGGTTAGTGGTGGGCTTGGCAGTTCTGGGATAATGGCTGGAAATCAATGATTTTAAGGGTCTTTTCCAACCTAAATGATTCTATAACTGTATGATACTGATACAAATAGAATCAGCAATCACCATAAATGAGCTGTGCACAGGGTATGTAAATACTGGACTTGGATTTTAAGTTATTTTTGTCCAGGAGAGTTGGGCTCTGTGTGAATCCGCCTCGGTGTATTTTAATAGCAGCCTGTGCAAACAAACCAGGTCATGATAACCAGGGAGACAGAGCACAGCTGCTCTGAGGAGGAGCCAGGACCTGCCAGGATGCTCTGATGGAACCAAACCACACTTCAAGCTTCTAGCACCTTCACGCTGGTGTTACTTTTAACTTCAAGGAGAGTCTAAGCACTCAGCTCCTGAGCTAATAAAACTTACAGATGTGAAGGTAGATGTGCTTTATGATCAGCTTTAAATTTGACTTGAGAAGCATGTAATAAAAATCTCAAATAAAATAAGCTCTAAGAGCTCCCCTTTGCACAGCCAGCTCTGGGGAAGGGCTGGCTGGCAGCACCACACAAGTTCTTCACTTATTTACACCCTTCCCTGCCTGCAAAATCCACACCATAGCAAAAAGGTATTTCCTTTAGCAATAAACACCCTTCTCAGCTTAAACTCTCCTCCTGTTCATGCAAAAAAGTCATTTATATGAAAAAAGTGAAGAATAATTCAGGTATTGGCATCCCTCTGCCCATGTGTTTGTGACAGACACTGCTGTGTCTGTATTGGCAAATAAATCAGTGTAAGAGCAGTCATCCTACACCTGAAGTGCTAAAGCCAGCCAGGATTCTCCGCTGAAAAATAAAAGGGCTAGAGAAGAAAGGTTCAATATTAGGACATAACAATTTACAGCTGTTCCTTAAAGCTTGTGTTCTTGTGTGCAAACTCTTCTCTTTGCCTGTCAATGAAACACAGTACATTCTGAAAGAAATTCTGGCTCAACAAGTAAAGCTCTTCCAATTCTATTATACAAACAGCTCTCAGGGTAAGGACATCTTTCCACTTGCTTGGATTTCTAAAATGTTCCTGTAGATACGTGTGTGCAAACCAGTGATGAACATGGAACATAAGCCAGGGATTAATCTTGCAAACTGAGCAGACATTGGTGTAGGATGGGGAATAAAACCCTCTGTGCTAGGCAGCCAACCAAGGAGGAAATTCACCCCTGTAATCCAAATCCCTCAGTCAGATCCTGACTTTAGATGTTGCTCAGAGGAGACAGTTGTTAACCTCATTTATGACCACTCTCAAGTGGCTGATGTGGATGTGCCAATTTTCCCTGTGTTCAGCTCCTCACGTGGTGTGAGACCATCCAGGCAGGCCTCAAACCACTGTGAGGCTTTTTTGCAAGGCACAAAGTTCCCCAGGTTACACCAAAACAGGACAGGGTCACAGACAGCTCTGCCCTCATCAAATGGCCTCATTTCAGCCATGCCCCAGATCTGCAGCAGCAACCCCACCCCTCAGGGAGCAGGGCTGCAGCCACAATAAAAATGTGAGATCTTGTGACCAAGGTCTCTTTTGCTTCCATCTTGGAGCCACAACTGTGGCTCTGGTACTGTCAGGGTGTGGCCTTTGAAGGCTCTTCAATAAATATTTTAATTTATTTATCCTTTTTATTCCCCTTAACTCATCTAGCCTCTGTTCCACCTCCTTAAGGCATCAGTTTTGGTGACCCAGATGGAGCAGTGAGGCCTCTGGACCTCTGGCATCTCACTCACCACTTTAGGTTTGAAAGGTGGCTGAATCTCTCTGTTCTCCAATTTTTCCCAGTCAATTCTCCTGAAGAAAGCGTGTTCCCTGATGTCTCTTTCACCTTCCAGGCCACAGCCAAGGCGTTTTGCAGGATGTTTAGTCATCAGCTGTTGGGAAGAAAACACCAAACAATTTGGTTTAATGCTGGAAGGAAAGTGAGAAGGACTTTCCCCTGCCTGCAGTGCTCTTGTCCCTCTCCTGAAGATACACACTGCTAATAAAATTGTTTTGAAAAGCTAAAATGAATTTTTGGAAGAATTTTCTTGCTTCATCACTGGGGACAGCAAATCAGCAGCAAAATTAGGGGCTGCACTGGAGAAATTTTTCCCACTGGGCAGAGGTTGCTGCTGGAGGTGCAGGTGGTGCCCAGGACATGCTGCCATCCCTGCTGCCTCATAAGTCACTCCTGAATTTCACCTCCAGTCTCTCAGTTCAGCCTTACAGATCTCCAGAACAGCTCCTGCCCTATCTCAACAATCAATTAAACATCATAAATTCCAAAGCACTAAAGCTCCATGAAGTACCACCCCCCCACACTCCCATTTCATTTTTCTGGGGCTTGTTCAAGACATCTCATTACAGAGCCTCCAATTCTTTGGCACCCAGCTGACGACATCTAATCTGTGTTTCCTCCCTTGCATTCTTAATGACATCCTGGTCAATACCATACCCAGTTACAGAGATTAAACAGACCTGGGGAAACAAACCAGCCCCAAATCCACCAGCCTGGCGTGATTAGAAACTGGAATGTGCTCCCTAATTAATAAGTTCCTCAGCATTTTCCAGTTGGTGTGTACGTTGGGAATTGTGCAATGTAGCCTTAAACTCTCACTTCCAGTTTTGTGGGGACTTTTTAAAGCTCTTTTACAAATTATGTATGATTAATGTACTGCTGGGAGTGATACCTCAACAGATCTTCTTAAAACCTCAGTACCACTTTAGTCTCCTTCCAAATGTTGAGTTGATCTGATTCCAATTTTGAACCTAAAATAAAAGTGACTCTAAGCAGGTTTGGGAAGCAGCTGTGCACTGGGCAGGAATCACAGCCTTCTTCAAGATTAACAGCAACATTTCCATTTTTTGTTACCTTTTCCAAACCCGTTGCTTTAACAGTCGGTGATAACAGAAAATGGGAGTATTGATTCCAGTAGTTTTAATTCTTTCCAAAGTTGCTGCATTTACCAAAACCAACAAACTCTCAATCAGTGGAACAGAAGTCAAGCAGACAAATCAATTCCAAGACTAGAGTGGGCATATTAGTCTTGCCCAGTGGTGCCCAGTCCAGGATTGCTGAGCTACCACTGACTGCAAGGGTCAGAAACTTTCTCATATTGACTTCTCAGCTCAGGAAAAACTCCCACTGAAACCTGAGATCAATTTGTCAGTTTAGCAGATGAAGAACATGTCAGTATCACAGAGACTTGCCCAAAATCTCAAGGTGCAGGGTAATTTTAGCTTTCTGCCCTCCCAGCAAACGGGAGCTGAAAACAGGGCAATTTCACCAGGTTCAGACTGTGCTGTTTGAATATGTGACTGTCACAACAAGGCAGCAATCTGAATGTACTTTACAAAAATACATCATGTTTATTTTTTGTTGGCCAGCACATCTACACTGGGATAAGCTCCAAAATTAGCCCAGTCTTTCATTTTACCTTCTTGTTCCAAACACCTTTTTCTTGATGATTTCTTTAATGGACTAATATCCAGCTCATGTATAATACTTCATAAATGGTTGAAAAGGATAGGAAGAATGTAAATACCAAATTAACTAAGTGCAGTGGTGTTTTATCAGTGTAAGTCAGACATCAAATAACCCATTACAGGCGGTGGATTGGAAAAGCTGCAGACTGATGGTGCTCCGGAGAATCACATGGAATCAAAGGAAAGTCAAATGAATTCTTTTTTCCTAAGCTAATCCCCTGAAGCCAAATCTATTATTTTCCTCAAAAGTTAAAAAAAAAAATTGATTTAGAGTCTAAGGCCTTTTTGGCCACACAGGTACCACTGGGTCAGAATTTCCCTATGGTTTCCTTGCATTTATGCTAAAGATTTTCACATAAGCTCATCTTCACCTACATTTGAAAGTGATTCTCCTAAACTCCTGAACTCTGATCCTGTCAGTAGGCATTCTGGGCTGAGGACGGGCTGGAGTATCTCCAGCCAAGCTGAGAAATCTCACCCTGCAGAATCAGGGCTGTGCTGCCATGGGTCGAGAGGCAAAGCAGGGGGAGACTCTTCACACCATGGTCCTGCTTATAAATTCTGCTATGGATTTGGCAGCCACTGATTCTGACATTTGTTCTTTCCATAAAACAAACAGGCACAGTGGGAAGAGCCCAGCACTTACCAGTGACACCAAGTGACAACACAGCTCAGCACTGCCTGACAGAAGTTGCACTTTAAAATACTACACTGCTGTGTCAGAGCCAGGCAAACCCAGTGACTCACAAGGACTGCCAAAAAGGAACTTAATGATAAATAACATTTTATCTCACCCCCTTGCAGATGGAGACTGCTTCTTTGGACAGTGATTTTGGGTAGGAAACATTATGCTCCATTATGGACTGGAATAGTTCATCTTCATCTTCCCCATCAAATGGAGGCTGTTGAAAATAAATCAAAAGTGAGTAACTTACTGAGTTTTCCTTTTCGTGCTTTTAAATTCTCCACTTTTTATGAAGTGCCATGACAACACCATGCCCAAAGAGATTCATACACAGCAGTGCTCCTGGTCCAGGAACACCCCCAAACCCACAGCAATCTGCAGCCTGGATATCTGCTGACCCAGAAGCTTAGTGTTTGACAGTCTCAGATTAAAATCAAGGAGAAATGATCATTTCTGTCCCCAGAATGGCAGCCAGGTTAATGAAAGGTGTGCAGGATTATCTTTGTGATCAGCTTTAACCAGTTTTTAAAGCTACTGTGCATCAGACAGGCAAAATACTTCAAAAGGTGAAGTTTGGAGAATAACTTTCAATTACCTTGTGCTAAGGTATATCCATTCCTCACTTAATTCCAGTTAAACTCCAGTTTGTTTTATGTCTTGGCTGTGGATTCTGCTGCTGAGACTATCACAAGAAAGGGCTGCACTATATTTTGAAATACAGGGGTGGGAAAGCAGCCATGGATAAATCCCCAGGATATGGGCCCTGTGCAAGACCAGCTCATGGTAAATCTCCTTTCCTCCAAAGCATTCAGAGGGCCAACTTTTGCAATTCAGCCTGCAAATGTTAGCAGCTGCAGTTGCTACACACTAAAACTTTTTAAATGTCCACTGGAATTTTGCAGAGGAACTCTTCAAGGCATTTGTTGCAGATGTATGTTTTAAGCTTGGGAAATGCCTGCTTGTACCTAACACTCCCTGAAAGCCAACTGCAGGAATCTTTTTCAGCTCAAGACTAAGAGAACTCCTTCAAGTTGGTGCTTTTTGCCATTTCTTCCAGCACAGTGTTGCTTCCCCACCTGAGTGACTCAGAGCAGCCTCTCATCAACTGTGCAGAATGAGGGGTCTGGAACTGAGCACATTTCCAAGCGCTGAGACCCATATTTTACCCCCAGGACATACAGTACAAAAACTGTATTCTTGGGACTTAACTGCAATGCAGAGCTTATACACACTCTTATTATGCTTCCCTGTGGTTTCAAACTCCTAAATGGTATTTCTTCCACTTGACATGCATTTTCCTGCTCAAGTGTCTCCCTTTCAATTCTGAAGATGGCTATTTATAACATTATTGCAGTACAAAGGAGCTGTATTCAAAGGCAGAGCTTGATTATGTGGGTGCAACATAAAGAGCTTAAAGCCTAAATACATTCTCAGTTGAGTCAGTCAAGAGTACAAGGAGATAACAGCAGAATGAAAGGCTTCAATCCTATCCTGTAATGGTCTAAACCTTTAGGGAGCCTTGAAACAGAGCAGCCTTGGAGGGCAGGAGGAGGCCACAGAGAGCACTGGAGGGGGAATCTTACCTGGCCAGCCAACATCTCATAGAGCAGCACACCATATGCCCACCAATCCACAGACTTCCCATAGGGCTGGTAAGCAATAATCTGCCAAATAATCACAATAAAATAGTCAGAAAAATAAAATAATCACAAAATAATCTGCAAAATAATCACCAAAAGAACCCACCAAAAAATGAAAGGAAAAACCCCTGTGTTAACTAACCCCAGCATTAGGTACATCTGTGACATGCAGAGAAGGACAGATTTCCTTGAAAAAGGCCAGAAAGACAATCCTGTAATCCTTACTCCAGCTAATCACGGGTTTCAGTGGGAGTTAGATTGTTTTGCAAGTGTTAGGCTAAACCCACCCACGCCCTTGGGTACCCTGATATCTTGGAAAATACAGCTCAGAGACTTCTTGGGATGTGCATTTGAGGGCAAAGGAGGAAGTATGGCAGCACAATGCAGGAGACAAGGCAAAATCATTATCCCAACTGTTTGTGTCAAAGTCTGAAATCATGAGGCTCACTTAACTTATGGACTATCAATAATTAAACCTTTCTTTTCAATATTTATATTTTTGTTCTGCTGTAAAACTTAGGAAAAGAGCAAAACTCGAAAAACCTCAGTTAAGTTTTCCCAAGCCACGTGATTGTGATACTCAGGATGAAATACCAGCTACACCAAAAAGAAAGGGGGTTCTGCTGTTCAGACTAATGGAAATGTCAAATATTTTCCACGCTCTGGGATCACATCTGACTCACAGAGCAGTACAAATTGAGTTCGACACAGGGAAAGGCTGCAGGTGCCAGCAGCACCCAGGTCGCCTCCTGCGTCAGCCTCGTCAGTCAGGGCCTCCTCAGAGATCAGAGTTCATTTATTTAAGAGCTGCATTTGGTGATGGTGTGGAGGAGTTTGGAGGTGCAGGTGCTCCTCAGGTCTTTCTAAACAACTGTGAAGGGATACTGTGAATTGGGAAGGGATGCAGGACAGCCCAGTCGCTGCCCATCCCCGCTGAAGGCAGCAGCAACATCGACTCCAACATCTCTGCTCCCCTGGAATGAGCAGGGAGCTGAGGCAGGCAGAACTCCAGAGGGGCTTGCATTTCATTTTCCTGTTTGCTCGTGTTTCTGTTCTTTGTGAAATAAATTGCCCAGTCAAGTACACATCACACATCCTAAATTTTTTAGTAGTCTGAAAGAGAAGTTGAACTGCCAAGTTCTGTGGTTGCTCAGGAAAATAGTGAGTCACCAGTGCAATAAAGCAGGACTGCCTGGCTACTAAATAAAATTATGGTCTCTGTGTGGATATATGTCCTTGCCTGAGATACAGCAGCACATAATTTAAAAATTACTGCAACGTTTCTAACCAAAGGATTTCAAAATCAATTGTGCTTTGGAATGTATTAGACAAGCAGAGCTAATAACAAGATTCTCATCTGGAAGACCCTACATAAAGGCAGTCCATATTAGTTGTCTCTTAGCAGTAATATAGGCTCAAAATATATATATTTGGGACTTTCATTTCATCTTATAGTGACATACTTGGTTACTCTCCCTTCATTTCCATCACCAGTAAGTTCTTGCCTTTTGATTTATTAAATCAATACTGCCTTTTGAAACACCAAACACTTTCAAAGATTCATCCAGGAAAAATACTGGCCTTTACACACAGAAAATGACTAAACATTTCATCCTCAGTCCCTCTCTGAAAATGTCTTCCTGCCTTATGGAACAGAATATTTTATATAAAAAGGGGATTTTTTCAGGTCATTGTTTTGTAAGGGCAGAACGTTTGGTACAACAAGTGCAGTCCAGGTATGTGGTTTTGGGAGGAACAGCTTCTTTCAATTAGCAAATGAGAAAAAATGGATCCACAGCAGTGAGAAAGAGAATGCTGCCACACTGCCAAGGTTCTGTACCTGGCAGCCAGGTCTGTGCAGGAGCCCACAGCTCACTTCTGTCCCTGGTGTGAAGGAGTTTGATGGGATTACTGAGGGGGGAAATCACTTAAATGCTGCAATGCAATGTCCTACAGGGAAAGCTGTACCAAAGCACAGACTCAATGATGCTGATTTTTATCCAGCAAGGGGTGAGTCAAGGCTGGGTTCTTCTCTAAACAGCATTCCCAACAGGAACTGCAACCTCCCCTATGATATCTGCCTTTGGGAGAGAATATCAAACAGAATCATCAGGAGAGGCAGAATTAACATGGAAAAAGCTCCAATGGCTAGTCAGAATCACTCCAATTTTTCTGGGTTTGATGCCACATCTGATGAGCAGAGCAGTGTCCCTCTGAGCTGGCACACACCTCCCTGACCTGGATGGAAGAGTGGGAATTGAGACACAAATACAGCCACCAAGGCCACAAGAGTCCCACTGCAAATGCAATGACAACACCTTTTCCATTGAATTATCTCCTTGTAGGAAAAGGTGCTGCTGTCACTGTCTGCTGCTGCACATGGGGAGTTTTCTTCCTTTAACCACCCCTAAATACCCCCAGCTTGAATCAGCAGCTGGGTCCTGGTGGGGCTGTGGCTCAGGGAAACCCAGACCAGCCTTTGCATGGAACCCATGGATAAACTCCTCGGACTGGGAGCTCACAGCACCAACTGGGAAGCGCAAACCAGAGGGAGGAATGCTCACTTCAAGGGAGGAATTACATGTGGGAGGGAGCAGATGAGCCTTCAATGTACACCAAACATGCATTGGTACGAAATCAGCAAGTTCTACACGTTTTCAGCAGCTCCCTCCTCATCACCCAGAACTCGAGTGCCACCTCCCAGCTGCTGCACTCAAAGCCACCCCTGCCTGCCTTGCAGCAGCTGCCAAAGCCATTCTGTCTGCACGTATGAATTTTGGTGTCTGTTAGAGCAGTTGGGGCATGTGAACCTGCCCTGTCTCACCACAGTGTGCAGAGCAGACCCGGAGCAGTGAGGGAGTTCCTGTCCCTAGAAATGAAGAACTGCACCCTCCTCCACCTATGATTCCTGATTTTCACTGGCCAGGCAGCAGTGGAAAGCTGATGGAATCATTCTCTTCCCCTCCTTCTCCATCATTAATTTAAATTATTGCCTTTTTCATGTCCTTTTGCATTTCAAATGTCCCATTTTACCCATCTATTGCCATGCATTAAGAGCTTCTGCCTTTCCAGGTTCTGTGGATTTGAGCACTCAGAGCTCAGGAATTTCTCTCATCAAGCAAAATTGGCAGAAGGAGTTGCTTTTTTCCTTTTTTTCTCTATTTTGCCTCCAAGGAAGACACAGTTAAGAGCAGGACACAGAGATTAATATCAGCAATTTGTAGGAATGTTTAGATCATTGCAGCTAGTAGCCAGTTGGGATGAAAAGATTATATCCCAGAGGCAAGAGGAAATCTTTTGTGAGCAAATATGATGTCTGCTGGAAAAGTTAAAACTCAGTTATTAAAAGAAATAAATATTACTATCACAAGAAACAGTCAAATGCACTTTCCAAACCTTTGTAATACCTATTTGCCTCCCACAATCCTTGCAAATTCAAGGCTGGCACTGAAGGTTTTGAGGCTGTGAGATGGAAAAGAAGGGAAATGGAGTTTCTAATTTGAATTCCTCTGAAATTCAGAATCAGCACTGTGGCTGCTGCAGGGATGCTGATGGTGGGGTTCTGTGCTGGCAGAATCCCTTCCCCCTAATCCTCTTGACATCCATCTCCTCCTGTCTCTCTTGACTGGTCAAGGAAACACAAAGTACTAATTGATTTCACAGCTATTTTACCACTCTGACCATAAATATTTAAGTTCAGCACATCAGGAAATACTCTGTACAAGATAACCACTTTCTGCCTGAGAGAAGCTGTTAGACCTGGGATCCCACCAGTTTAACCTCTGCACACTCCTCAAGTTGCACAGCATAAGAAAATGAACAATAATTCCAGCCCATTATACACCCAGGTAATAGCAAATGGCAACTTTCCCACTCAGAAAAAAGGGAAAACATTATTTTGCAGCACACCAAATTGGGGGGTTCGCTTTGCTGAAGGCAGCACTGCATTCTCCTGCTTTTCCACGCAGAGCTGGGACAGGGGACACCAGCTGAGCTGTCCCTGCAGGGTCCTTGCAGCTGTGTGCTCCCTGATCCATCTGTGGGCAGGTCCTGCAGAGGCAGCGTGGGCTCCCTCAGGTCCCATGGGAGTCACCACATTCTTCCCCAAATGCTGCTGAAAAAAGCTCATTCTCCGTGCTGGAGTACAGCCCACTCACAGGATTCTACTCCAGATACCTTCAAGAGTTTATTTAGATTTAGCTCCTTTATCTCCACCCAGCAGGGAATGTGACAGTGCAAATGAATTCTCATTAAAATCTATTAGAAATTTCTAAATTTTAGCCCATGGAAACATGGGCTGAAACACCCCTGCAAGTGAAACAGGAACCTTCCTTTGAAGTTCACCACGAACTAGTTAGCAAACCGTCAGTCACAATAATGTCTTCAGAGACAAAAGAAAATCAGCCAATTAAACAAAATAAAAGCAAATCTGTTTGTAAGATAATAGACTAATTTTCTCTCACTTACTGCATGTCTTGGTAAAAGGTTTATTTCTTTATATGATATTTCCAAATAAAGTAAAATAATTTGCTCCAGCATTGAGCCACACTGAGCATTCTGGTATTGACAAAATGTTCTTTGGCATTAAGTGGCACAAGACAATTGCCACAGAAAGGACACTTTAATTTGTAATATTGGCTTCATTTATGTTTTGACAGAAGAAAATGAAATACTACTCTGGTTGTTCTGATATCATGCTGCAAGCAACAGCAAATGGGAAAAAAACAAGGGTGTACAATACACAATATTTCACTCTGAAAAGCATGAATTAGCAACCAGGAAAAAAAAACAAACTATTTTTCATTCCAATTTCACAGAGATGACAAAATTCACCTCAGACACTAATTTACTTGTGTGTGTATAAATCTCCCCTATTCCAACAAACATTCAATTACAGCCAGAGCTGCCTCTTGCTCAGCACCCAGAGAACAACTGAATCTCTTGGATCAGGATCCAGCTTCTTGCATCAAATCTGCTGCCAAACAAATCAAGACTTTTGAAAGCTCAGTATGCACAAAGACCAGATTTTAATATTCATATATTTGAATTATATCCAAATCACCACATGTGCTTGTTTTCAATTCTTTAGACCTCAACTACTGAAATACAAATCATATCCAGACTCAGAGTCTTAACTCTAAGCTCGTATTTATCCCAGTGCCTTAAAGCACAACTGGGCTTCTCATGATCATATTTTCATTTTAGACCCACTGCAGTTGGTTCAGGCCTCAATGTCATTGTCAGTGGCTTGAAAGCTGCACAGGTATGGCCAAGTCATGGAAAACTCAAAGCAAATTATGGATTTATTACAACAACTCCACTCAAGGCTGGATCTCTCAGCTTTTGGAAGAGGCCTTCAATGGCAGGAGCTTTCCTGAGGTGAGGAGCAGCAACTCGTGGCAGCTGTGCAGGACATGGCCTGGAGGAGACCACAGTGCTTCTACAGAGAGGTGAGCAAAAAGCTTCAAGACCTCACGAGTCCCTTCCCAAAAACCAGTGAGTGGGTTGTGATTTCCTGAAAATGCCAAATAATCCTTTAAATAAATGAGTGCTGGCAGCTGTGTGAACCAATGGAGGAGTGGATTAAAGCAGCATTGTTTGCTTCTAGTGAAATATTTCTGATCTCAGCAACACCCATGACATTTGTATAACTTCACAAATTGCAGAGTTTAGTATAATAATATTTCCAGGCTACAAATTTAAGATCAGATGTTGGTGAGTCTGTTTTTTAAAAGTTTTTTGCAAGAAAGAGCAAAATCTTATCTCATAAAAAGTTAGTTTTTCAATTAACTAGGTATTTCTTAAAGTAGTGACTAGTCTTATTGATTACACTGCATTAATTCACAAACATACCCAATATACCTGCAGAAGTTAAATGGTGCCATCCATGGAGAATCTGGAGTTAGAGCCATCCAAACCCAGTGGTATAAAATGTGGAGGGACAATTTCCTTTAAGAGACTAAAAGGTTCTTGAAAGGGTCAGTGTTTACCTCTGGTGCAATGTAGTCTGGAGTGCCACAGAAGGTCCTGGTTGTTACTCCATCTAACATGTGCTCCTTGCACATTCCAAAATCAGCAATTTTAATGTGTCCTTCTGAATCCAACATCACATTATCTAATTTCAGATCTCTGAGAAGAATCACAGTAATTTAAGGTTAATGTTTGGACTCAACTGGGGTGAGCTTATTCTGGGTAAGGAATATTTGCAGCTCTTTGGGGGGTGGAGGTTCAGGGTGCACACATGGGGCTGGCTCAGCCTGGAGGGAGCAAACATCTATCTTGGAATGGGTTGGAAGTGACCTTAAAGCCCATCCAGTGCCACCCCTGACATGGCAGGGACACCTTCCACTGTCCCAGGCTGCTCCCAGCCCTGTCCAGCCTGGCCTTGGACATTCCAGGGATCCAGGGGCAGCCACAGCTGCTGTGGGCTGGACAATGAACAAAGAGGTGGCTGTGTCTGACCCCTCACCTGAGACTTTGGGACGTGTAATATTATTAAACATCACACAGAAATACAAAACATAGAGTTTTCTATTTTCAAGAGGTTTTACTTGAGCAGGGCAGAGCACAGGTGTCAGAAAGCTCAGGTTCAACAGGGCTTGGGTTTCCACCTCACCAGCAGCAACACAACAAAAAGAGCTCTACACTGATGGCTTTCTGTTTTAAAAATACACTGAACTGTTAAAGAAACTGATAATATGGGGGGTTTAAAAATAGTTCAGAAATTACTTATGTCAGATCATACTCACCTATAAATAATCCCTCTGTTATGGAGAAAGAATAACCCAATTGAAATCTCAGCTGCATAGAACCTGTGTGGGGGGGAAAAAATCAACAGATTTCTTACTGCCTCATGATTTTCTTCTGGCAAAATAAATTGGAATGAATCATGGTAAAGGATGATAATATAGTAGCATATGAACTATGTGATTTATAGTGTAAATATACAGGTGACATAAAAGACATATCACTTCAGCTGGACCTTAACAGATACATTTTGAGTATTTGATGATAAAATAATGCAGAATCTAAAAAAAAAAAAAAAAGAAAAAGGCTCCCTGGACCACAAAAAATGGTGCAGCTGGAGTACAGCTTTTTTTGCACTAACTCTGCTGCAAAGGTCTTTATCTCTCATCACGGATTGAAGAATTCAGGATGCAGCTCAATGTACATTGCAATTCACATGGCATGAAACAATTTTCAGAAATAGTGTTCCTTTATACAGCCTGTTAATGGATTAATTACATGAAGCTAATTAAAATGATTACCATATAAAACATAATTGCTGAATGCAGTTAAGAGGTATGGAATACTGGTGGCTCTTCGAAGCCGGTTGCCGTGGATCTGTGCAAATTACGAGTGAGAGGATTATTTAAAGATGAGATTAATTTTTAGGCTCAGCACAACGGAGAGGAAGCAACTGAGCTCTGCAACACTCCATCAGAGGTGTTTGTGAACACGTGTGAAGATGCAGCACAGGCAAAAGCTGTCATGAAGCACCAGAGATTTTGCCAAGTGTTGGCAAGTTGCATTAGCTGGAGTCAGGGATGATCTGACACCATCTCGGTTTGATTCAGCGAGTTGTTAAAATGTTTGTCTGCATCTGAAACACTTCTATTCAGAAGGCCGCCTGTTTAAACAAGCCCTAATTGCTTAAATCAAAATGAGAAATTATTTTAACTGAATGCTTAAAGCAGTTGGTCACCCTTGATTTTGAAGTTTCATGAGTAAATGACTTATGAAACACTAACAAGTGGTGATGAGGTATTATAAGGATGGCTAAAATGGTACTGATGGATCTATTCACTCTTAAATATGCTACAGATCATTTTCAGTTGCTCACTGATGTGCCAGATGTACAATTACCTGAAAAGAATCATGTAGATTAGCAACTCCTAATTCCTTATTAATTCCTCACAAATATACCACGGAAATTCTTATAAGCTATAAGTTGAATTTATCTTGTATAAACTGTTATTTATATTACAGTGCTGAATCTATTTGTGCTGTCTTTCTCTATAGCACTAATTCAGACTGAAGTGTTCTACTCACTTTTTTTTTTATTTGCTTTCAAAAACAACATCAGAATATGAAGTAACATCTTTAATTTCCTGCTGCCCTGCTTAAATTCTTGTCACTTTTCAATAAGCTCTCTTGCCTTTGTTTGTGCTGTATTTTTGAATAAATGTACAGCTACCTTTGGTCTGTGTGTTCAAACAACATTTTTAACACAAAGTTCAGATTTTGGACCTTAAAAACTAACAAAGGCCAGCCTGAACTTCATCCTGAGCCTGAGAAGAAGAAGAAACCAAATCCTCCTAGAGTGTAACATCAAGATGATGGCATGATTTAAATACATGAACACTTACACTGCTTGTGGCTCCTTAAATTTTCCTACTTGCTGGATGTGATACATGAGATCCCCACCATTGACATACTCCATCACAAAATACAGCCGGTCCTAGGACAAAGTATTAAAGAGGCACATAAATACATTAGAGACAGTATTAGATACTCATTGATCAGCCAAAAAGAAAAAAAAAGTCACTAGCATGTTATTAAAAAGCTTTTAGGATTATTAGGGAAAAAATTATAGATCAGGAAATGGAAGTGGAATGTTTTGTACAACCTTCAAGAGTAAATGATTGATGAGATCTGTCTAGTTTTGCCAATTTTAGTGCCATGCTTTTACAGATTATTTGTCTCCAATGGTTTCAAGTATCATACAAATATAGCCCAGTCTGAAAAATCTGTCTCTAAAAATAAATGAAAAGAAAAAAATCAAATATGGTCAAAAATTCCAAATTGCTTTGAGGCCATTTCTAATTGCTGCTAGGAAGTCTTCCTTTGGAAGATGGTGTGGATGAGGCACTTGAGGACATGGTTTCACGGGGAATGTGGGCTGATGGTTGGACTTGGTGATCTTAGAGGACTCTCCCAGCCTCAGTCACTCCATAATTCCATGTCATCCAAGAGGCTGGCACAGTGACACTGGGCCATCAGATCCAACCTCAAAAGTGTCACTGGGAGATGTTTTGCAATATGATGGGCAAATATCCATTTCACATATTTAAAAGGAAAGGAGAAAAAAAAAAGCCCCTCAGTGTCACCAAGAAGTGACAGAAAACAAAATTAAATCCACCAACACTGATTCATGACTAATAACCCCACGATATAATAACAGCCATTAAGACTTTTCAAGTACTATCCTCAGAGCTTTAAAACTATTTGGGAACCTTTGAGAATCTGGGGTTGAGTCTGTGACTTAGCAAAGCACACATAATTACATTTAGGTATCACCATGCTGGCCTGCTCAAATGACTGCACGAAGGAAAATCTTTAAAACTACTTTTTTATATTTAAGATACAAGGAGTAATTACATGTGGGATTTCTTCACCATTTCCTATGTGCAGAGGCTACCATACATGGGTTGGATGAGAATAAATGTTACTGGAGTGATAAAATCCATGACCACGCAGCCTGGGAAACATCGGGGTGGCAAGAAAGACAGAGCTCACGTACAACTGTCTGGAAACAAGAGTGGAGCTGTGTCAGGAACGGGGGCTTATCTTGCAGCGCCAGGACTCGTTTCTCAACCATGGTGCACTCCACATCATCATCCTGGATCACCACGTCTTTTTTCAGGATTTTGATTGCATACAGCTCCTCTGTGCCCTTCCTGTCTGCCAGCATCACCTGCAGGGCAGAGAAATAGCAGAGTGAAAATCCCCCAGTGTTGGAATCCTAAAATTCTAGAATTTTAAACTTTCTGTGCTTAAAGGCACAGACCCACAAGAGAACACTGCATGTGACCTGAGGCCGTGGAGAAGGCTTCCAAAATTGATTGACAGCACTGGCATTATGGGTGTTTAATATCACAGGGTGGAAAAATTTAACTTTTAGAATATAGAAACAAATATGAAGCAAGATGGAGGTTTTAGAGTGGAGGCAGGTTGCTCTTCTTTACCTTCTTCTTCTTCATCGATCTGGGTGATGTTTTGTAACTGGACATCAAAGTCCCCATTGTGGGCTTCCAGGGACCAGTAATTGGGTTAAAAGGGAATGTAATCTAGGTGTCCTTTCTTAATTGGATAGTTTAGTCTTAAAAGACCTTGTAACAAGAGATTGTTAGCCATTTTGTGCCTTCTAATGAAAGGCAGCAGAACTCTTGGTTGTGAGACTGTTTTACTGATAAGAAATAATAAACATCTGAGTCTGAACATGAACTGCTGACTCAAGTGCCTTCAATCCAGACCCAGAGAAACCAATACCCCAGGCCAGGGAGGGAAGGTCACTCAGATGCCTGAAGATTTAGAGAGATGGCAAGCCAGCTTGTCCTTTAATTTGTATAGTCAAATTTGACCAAAACTCCAAAGTCATGATCCTTGTACAGTTCAGACAGCCTGTGCCCAAACCCGCTGGTTGACTGCGGGCTCGTTGCTGAAGGGCTGATAAAATGTTAAGTCTCAGGAGACTTCTTCAGTAAAGGGCACTTTATCACCTGAGTTTTGTTCAAACAGGCAGGAAAATAGCAGTCTGTTCTCTCAACTATTGGATTTCTGATATATATACACACTATCCCTGTTTTTTTTCCAATATTCACCCTTACCAATGTTGGTGACTTCCAGGACTGGCAGAGTGACCTAGGTATTAAGGGCAGAAAAGTAGACTTAATTTCCTTGAAACTGCCAAGAAGTGAGGATCTGAAAGTCAGCAACGAGTTTCCATCTTGCCCAACAGTCTCAATTTTTGAACTTATTTTTATTTTTTCAATATGCCAATCAGAACTAAATTCTCCTAAGCCTTAGGGGGAATGACCCTACTCCTGTTAAGAAAGCCTTCCTCAAAAATGCACATCCTTTTGACTCTGGATTTTGCTTCTTAGAGAGCTGTTTATTCATTCTTCCTCAAGGAAAATAAAAAAAAAAAAAAAAGAAAAAAGAAAAAAAGAAAAGGAATGTGAGTGGATTAATTCTGAAGAACCCCTACCTTCCCAAAGCTCCCCTTTCCAAGAACCATGAGGAAGTTGAAATCTGTCAGCTTCACCCTGTCCAGATTGTTGGATGGCACACTTGAGTTCTTGTCTTCTGTTGAAGTAATGACTTTGTTACCAGCTGGCCCAAGTTTGGCTTTCTGAAGAACATACACACACGTATACACACAAAAACAGCAAAGTGAGAAGAACTGCCCGTTTTCCTGGCAGAAGGGATCTCTGGGTGGAAGTCAGAGCTGGAAATGGCCAGGTCTGAGGTGGCATTCCCAGGTGAAAGGCTGCATAACAAAATATGCACAGACACACCTTCAAAGACTCATTCCAGCAATACTTTTGACATTATTGAAGGAATTAAAGTGGAAAACTGTGTTCATGTATACCAGATAAAGAAGATACACTTATCTGGTTAAACGAGCAAAACCAAAGCAAAGCCCAGAAACAAAATAAAAAATCATCATTTACGTTCAGGCCAAAAGCAGCTTAAATGGTGCTTTTGTTCTGAAAGACAAAAAAAAAAAAAAAAAAAGAAAAAAAAAAAAAGAGGCTATCCAAAAATACCATGCTGTAAGGTGCATTGGGTATTTTAGGATATAAACAACCTCCTCAAAACATTCCCTTTTAAAATGGAATTCTTCAAGTCACTGCATAGCAAGAGTTAAGAGAATTTTGACATGCACTAAGAAAAAGAACCTGCATTAAAAATCCCACAACATATGAGAATTAATGCAGATGAACATGGCCACTTTGAAACCAGCAGTAAAATCAACTTTGATTTTCAATCAAGGGTTGATCTGGAAAAGGGGGGAAGGGGAATATTACCAACAAGGGCTCTACCAGACACTCTGGTTTACAGGAGGCTGCAAGTCTCAGTGTTTCACATGAGACTCCATGGCATGGCTCAAGTAAGCTGCATTTCAAATCTCAGAGTTAATAGAAGAGAAAAAAAGTGAGACTCACCAAAAGATAATGCAGGCTACAAGATAATATACTTTTTTTTTTTTTTTCCCCCTCAAAATAATCCCCTATACCAGCAGAAGCAAAGCCAATAAGGTTTAGTAATTCTTTGGGATATAAGTGCTTTCCCCATCTGTCTGGTGTGTTGGTCTGGTTAATAATCTCTAATATGGTTAATTTTTTTTTGCTAGTGATGTATGTTTGACAATTCAGGATAACTACTCTTCTCTCTGCTTCACAAAAGGACAATATTTATATATTATCCCTCTTTCACAGATAAAGAAAATGACAAAATGGAGGTTTATTCAAAGTCACACAATACCTCCCTTTAAAAGCCATGCCTGGCTTACACCTTTGGCACTGGAAACTGAGAGTTACAAATTTTTCCCTCCCCAGAGGAGTTCAAAACCATAAAATTGAGAGGCACTTGATTCACAGACTTCATCTACTCTTGCAGTAATGTCAGATAATCATCTGACAAAATAACCTCCTGTCAGCTGAAAACCATATCCAGCTTGGATGACTCTTCCTGCAACTTTCTAAGCGCAGAAAATCTTATGCCCTGCCACAGGGATATGAATTTTGCAAGTTTAGATCTCTTTATTAAAAAACTTGCAATACAGCTGAGAATGGGGAATTTCCTCCACAGCAATGCTATTACTTGTTTGCATGAAAGCAGCACTTGGAGATGCTGAACAGGATCAGGTGCTGTGCAAACATTTAGGGAGTGCCAGTCCTGGATGTCAGCTTAAATCCCTGGGTCTGCAAGGGATGTTCCCAGGGCAGGGCTGGCTGCTGGGACAAATCTGTGCTGGAGCTCTTTGGCAGCACAAAGCTCCTCTTGAGGCCACACAAGATTGAGCCACGAGCAAAACAAAGGAAAAAAAACCCCAAATCCCAATATCCGTTATTTGTACAAGATAAAGATGTGGCTCAAGGGAGCAGCTTTGCTGGCCATGCCTTTGTGATGTTCCACAAATGGGATCTCAGATGAAGATCTTGCTTTTCTCATGCACAAAGCAATTTCAATATCCTCCTTTTCACTGAGTAATGGAGATCCAAATCAGGCCCTGAATGGGCAGACCCAGCTTTATTTCTTACACCTTTAAACCCACTGGGCAGGGTGTCGGCAGTTTGTTTGAAAAATGCATAATTAAAAAAAAAAAATCAAATTTTGTTTCAAGGCCTTTTTTTTTTTCGAGTACAAACCTACCAAGAAGTCAGGGAGTGCTCTCTGCAGCACTGCAATCCCAGGCTCTGGGGTTTCCAGCACTTTTTCCATAAAAAGCATGGCAGGTTCACCAGCAGGCTCCTGTGCCTGCTGCTGGCTCCAGAGCTGGAGGCACTGCACTCACTCGGAGTCAACATGGGCTGGAATTGTCAGGATCTGAAGGCAGGATCTTAAAATAATATTTGAGAACCCAGCCAAGGCCTCCCTGCATCCTCTGAGCACTTACATTCAATGAGCAACAGACATGCTCCTCTCAGTGCCATTTTTCAGCTTTTTTTAAGTTAGACATCACTCTGAGTTTGAGAATCTCTTTTTGCAGATGGCAGATTTTGGAGGAGAACATGGGGCTCCTCCTGTGTGCTCAGGTGGGCTCTGAGCTGTCTGACCCAGGCAGGAGTGAACATGGCAGGAGTTTATGGATGTGCTGAGCTGCGAGTGACCTGGGATGGTGACAATCCTGGGTATCCCCTGGCTGAGCTGCCATGGGAAGGGTGAAGACAGAACCCTGCTGTAAACCAGCTGGAAAAACCTGGGACAGAGCAGCCAGGGAATGCTGGGGAACAACCAGACTGATTCAAAGGAAGCACATAGCCCCAAAGTGGCAGGAACTCATTAAATTATCATAACCATATCAAAGGTGCTTATTTCCCATCACCTTGACCAGCCACCATCCTCTCAGAAGCATGCAAAAACCTCTTTCTCACATTTGGCATGTGAATTCCTGTTACTGCCTTTTGGCTTAAGGTCCTAGTGGAAATAGAGTGAGAATTTCAAGACATTTCACTGAGCTCTATCATGAGTTTTATATCTGAAACACCTTGGCTGTAGCAGACAGAAAATGCCATGCAGCCAATATCCTCTTCCCGACTGCCAGAGCAAAACCAATTTTGCAGCTACAGAAGGGACATAAACTCAAATTATTCCTAAAAGCTTAGTGGAAAAGACTGATATTTTGCCTTTCCTACCATGACAAAAATTGAAAATCGCAGAATCCTATTTGAACCCTCCTTTATTTTTTATGGATATTAAAACTTGCTGAAGTTGAAGACAGTATTCCAGGCCCTGGCTTAATTTTCAATCCACATTCCAACTCCTTGGCTTATTATCTCAGATAAAAACACAGTATTGTTACAACGAAGCCAGCTTGCAGCAAACCAGCCAGGAAAACAGAATGTTAAAGATAAATTAGTCTGCACTGGGAGCAGGAAAGTTAATCTAAAAAGAAAACAAGACATGCACATCATCTTACTTCCTCTGCTTTGGACGCACCTTATCTCGGCCAGTTCTTTTACCCTGAAACCACAGGTGAGACATATCTTATATATTCAGCCCAAACTCACTTCTCCATTGAGTGCTAAGAAATTACAGTGTGCTACACTGCAGAATCTCTGGGAATTTGCTTTAGGTGCTTTTTGAAAAAGATATCTCAGGTTTTGCAGTAAAAACGCTTTGGATTTCTTTTTAATCTAAGAGTAACAACTGCACTTTTAATTAAACAGGAAAAAAGTTATCCAAAATATAATGAGAAGTGTGATGCAAAGAAGAAACCGAAGTGATTTAGGGAATAGTAATTCTTCATTTTTTATGGCAATTGCAGTAATTCTTGGTGATTCTTTTCAAAACTTTCTGATTTTCCCCTGTGAAGAAAATTGAATAGGACAAAGTAATAAATCTGAACGTTGGTTCTTCTGCCCTCTGTGTGTATCTGTAGTAGAAAATCTTAGAATTACAGAGCTAAAAGACTGAATTAGTAATTCTCCACATTAGCCAATAATAAATAAAAGTTGTGAGGATTAAAAATGAAAAAATACAAGATTCCCTTTCTTACTCCCAATCTCTTTAGGGTAACGAGTCTCCTTCCAAGATGTCAGTGCTTTAACACTCTCCTCCACTGCTTCTCCTCTGCTGCTGGGTGAGACTGGCTTTGCACCCACATGGGAAACAAACAGCAGGACCCAAACTCGCAGCCATCCCCTCCCACCCCCCGAGCACAGCTTCAGGAGGGAGAAACCCACCCCTCTGCCATGGTCAGACATCCGAGCAAACACATCCGAGCTGCGTGGTGTGCAGCTCGCTCGAGGAGGTGCTCCTCGGTTGTCAGGGAAACTCACTCCCAGCGAGTTCCCAGATGCCAGCAGGATCGTCCCTGGCACCACATTTTCGAGAGGAAAAAGTGATAAATGAAAAAATATTTACCAACAATGCTGAATTCCCACCACATGAGCAGAGTGCTGCGTGGAAAGCCACAATCCATCCTTTATTTATTGGCCCCACCAGCACCTGATTGACCTGGGAGGTAAATCCAGAGCTCTGCTCCCAGCAGCTGAGTGCTCTGGATTCTCCCAGCTCTGCTCCACACGGATGCCAGCATTCCCTCCTCATCTTTCCAGGTTCCACCCACCACCCCTGCTCTGCCCATGCTGAGAACAGCGAGTGCATGATGGAACAAGAGTCTGTCCAAACCCCACAGCTCTGACTGCACGAGGCCCAGCAGGCCAAGGAGTGACTGCCCAGGGCTTGTCTCAGAGTCACAGAATCACTGAACAGTCTGGGCTGGAATGCTCCTAAAAGATCACCTCATCCCACCCCTGCCACGGCAGGGACACCTTCCACCAGAGCAGGCTGCTCCAAGCCCCAGTGTCCAACCTGGCCTTGGGTATTCCAGGGATCCAGGGGCAGCCACAGCTCCTCTGGACAACCCAAGAATTGAGATCTGTGGAGCAGGAATGTCTCCTTGCCACGACTTAATCCCTCTAAAATTTCTAACAAAATCCCTGCTTCCCACGTGGCAAGAAGTCCTCAGCAGTTCTTTGCTAGCAGTTCCACGTGCTCCTCAGATGTCCCTGTGTGAAGGAATCGGCCACCTCACACTGCCACACCTGGAGCCAAGGTTTCTTCTCCTAATTCTTGAATTAACCCAAAGCCATTGCAGGTAACACTCTGCATATCCCTTAGAAAAATGGCAAAATGGATGGTGAGAAGTGAGGATGGAAGAGCCTGAACAGTAAAATTCCAGCTTCACTATTCCAGCCCAGGGGGCTGTGGGTGTGAAACGAATGCTCAGTTCTGCCTGTCACTACCTGGACCCTGCACAAGGAGCATCAGAGCAGCTCAGATCTCAGACAAACCTCAGAAGATGTCACTGACAGAACCAGCAAAGCTCAGACTAAGGATGGTAAAACTGAAATAATAACGATTTATCCAAGTTTCAAGGAAGGACCCATTCAGGTTTCCAGTCATGTACACACGAAGTGGGAACTTTGATCAATGTGTTGAGCCATTAGCAAGCCTTTAATAAAGCAAATAAATCCAATAAATTTCAAGTCAAAATCGGGAAGAAAAGCCCTCCCATTCAGTGAAATGTTCTCTGTCATTGTGGCAGCTTGTTTCTTACATTATTGCATTTCCAATTCCACGTAATTACAGATGCTATGATAGACTATCAATTTCCTACTTTCCACAACTTAATTACCAGGATGCTGAGAATTTGAAATGAGAAGAGTCCATTTCTAAGCCCCATCAAGACCTAATGCTTCACCAGGCTGAGTTTAATCTTCATGCCCTAACCTAAGGCCAGTTAGTAACTCATCAGCAGAGTTTTGCTGGAAGCCAGGGAGGTGCCCAGTACCAGGGACACCATCAAGGATTCAAGAGGTTCACACATGGTGAACCAGCCATTCCTTGGTGAATTTACACTGCAGCAACACTTCTCTGCAGCAAGAGGAACACTGAAGAGATATAAATAACCAAAAAGCTGTTTATCAGCACTCTGAGATTCATTATCATGATGGCAGTGTCACTGTGGAGAACTAGGATGTAATTAGTAAAAAACCACAATATATCAAAATGAAATATATCTTTCAATGGCTAAAATAGTTATTGAAAAAAGAGCTGGGAAAAAATTCATAGCATTCCCATTGCTAGCAAAAAGGCATGGGGGCAAATGGGGTGTTTCATAAAGATGTAAATGAGGTGGGTGATAAAACTCTACCTGGGACTTAAATACCAACTCTTTCATGTCTTTAGTTTACTTTTCCCTCATTTCCTCTCTTCCTCCTCCAAAAATTGTTTCATATTTACCCTGTTAATTACTAACATTAAGTTTATTTAAAGGATTTGCCTGCAACAAATATTTGTGCTGTATACGAACAGGGTTAAAAACCCCTTTTGCAGAAAGCATGTCCAAGGACAGGGATACTCCACTCCTGAGGCCACCGAAGTGCTGTGCTGAGCAATCCTGAGGTGAGCAGAGCAGTACCTGCTTTTACACCTGCAATTATAAAATGTTCTGATTAGAGGGATAATTCTCATCAGTGCCAGTTATCAAACTTGAATAAAGGGCTGTGTGAAAAATGTTATACTGAATTTTACTGAAATTATGGATTAAATTAATGGGTTTGTATTTTCTAAGGATATATACACACAAACAATGTGGATTATTTCCTTCTTTTCAGGCCTTTTGCAGGAGCCAGCTCAGCTCTGGGAGCTTTTCCCTGTTCTTTGCTGACCTCTTGTGGTTTCTCACTTTGAGGAGAAATTATTTTCTCAACCTCAACTTTACTTAGGATAAAGAAAAAAAAGGGAATCTGAAAGGACAAGACAACAGTTTAATATATAATGGAGCTCCTCAACAGACCTTTTTTTGTGGGGTTTGTAACAACATTCCCTATTCAGTTATTTTCCTTAAACTTTTTTATCCTGCTGGATAGAAGTGAAAACTGTGTGAAACACCTGAACACATGATTTCTAAAATATTCCGAAATGTGCCAGGCACAAGGTGAAGGTAACCATATTCCCTGGAAAATGGAGACAGTGAAGTCAAAGGACTGCGAAAGACATTGGGAAAGGGATGGATCTATCCCCAGACAGGAATTTCAGGGGATATTGCCCTGGACAACAATGTCTGTCTGTGTGAGCTGTGAAATCCAGAGAGGGAAGAGTTTCCAGTTCCCCATTTGGCACTGTCAACATGTTGAATCTGTTTAATAATCCTGCAGCCACCTGAGTCCACTTTGTTTCCTGCCTTTATTGCCAAACACTCTCTCCCCTGCAACAGAGCAGTGCCTAATGAGATGAAATGTAATTAAAGAGGCTGCCTAGGAATAATATTCAAGAATTCTTGCAGAAGTATCCTGTGGTAGTGGTAATAAAAATCCCCAAAAGCAAATAGGATGCTACAACAGCAAACCCCTAAGTGTCAAAAGAAGAATTGCTTTTCTATATGCTCCTCTGTTCTTTAATTATGCAAATTACTGCTAGTTTTCAATAATAAAAAAACCTAGAGTGTGGAATTTGCTTTTAAGCATAAACCTTATTTCAATAAGGGAAAAAGAAAATTAAAATTCTGTTCAAAAAGAATTTTTAAGGACTTTAGCTCTCCCTGATCTTAGAGCAAATCCCTCCAATCCCACCAGCCATTCAAAGCTGCAGAGCAGGACTGATTTTAAAACCTTGGGATTCTATATCCAAATCTTTATGTGCTCTGAAACGATTTATCTCTCTCACACACAGATGAAGGTGTTTTCTGCATGATGCTGAGAAATAATCTGTTTAAATACACACTTTGCAGTGGGAAAAAGCAGGATAGGTGTATGCCCCTTCCCAGTGTCTGATTGTTCCATTCACAAGTATTCACAATATCTCCCTTTTGCTGTGATATTATAAATTGATTTTTGTACATTTCCCAGTTCCTAGCTCAGAATTGTTGTGTTATCCTCAGGAATGCTGCCCTTCCTCCTTCACTTGCTCCTCCTGCATCCTTTCAGTTCCAGCCCTGCAAACTTGGGGATGGAACTTCCCCAGCAGCCCCACACCAAGTGATTCCCACAGGTCCCTCCAAAGATGCTCCTGGCACAGGGATCTCCTGGACCATCATCCCCAGGGATGCTCCTGGCACAGGGATCTCCTGGACCATCATCCCCAGGGATGCTCCTGGCACAAGAATCACCTGGACCATCACCCCAGGGATGCTCCTGGCACAGGGATCTCCTGGACCATGATCCCCAGGGATGCTCCTGGGCTGAGCTCAGGGCTCAGCCTCACTGCCAGCAGCAGGGAAGGGGATTTGTGGTGATTTACTGAGAAAAGACAGACAATAAGCAAGGAAGCATTTTTTTCCAGGAAAAATCCTGAATTCCAGAGTGTCCCCACAGAAACAGAATGCCAGCTTTCTCTAAAGGAATTCATGTTTATAATCCACCAGGACTAAACATGAATCTTGCTCCTGAAGCAGCAGCTGTGGGAAACCCTTCAGTCCTTTTTTTGGGTGCACTCCTATGATGGAAACACGAATTAACCAAGGACTTTTGTCAGCTTCTATCAGTGCTCTTCAAGGCCTGGGTTTTATCAGGGTGACTTTTGCTCTGGTTTAAAAATGCATTTAAATAAAGAAATTTCCAACCTCCCAGTATCAAACAGGTTTCACCAATGACACCACCATGTGATTTTATTTTCAAAATGAAGAGGTGTAAAGGATTGAGGAAGGGCAGTTCTCTTCTGTACAGGCTTTTCTGAGATAAAAAGTCAAGGTTAAGGAAAGTGATTAATTTGTTTTTTCTGGTTCAGTGTTAGAACATTTGTTAAAATCATGCATTAATAATATAAGCAACTCTTAAAAAAATAACATTTGTTTTTTAAATTAAGTATTTTAAGCCTTGAGTGATAAAGTGCTCCAGGTCAGCTTTAGTTGTAAAAATACTATTTGAAGATGATAATGGCTTCAATAATCTTAGAGTCTTAGAACACAGTTTACAATACAGGAGCTTCAAATTTTAATCAAAATTGTAACTTCACCAATGTATGAAACTGAAAGTGGTTTGTGCCAGTGGCCTTTGCTCTAATAAAGCAAGATAATTTGTTAGAGATACATGCAAATATAAACAAAACACATGTAAGTTCTCAATGCTGAGATGTAACTTTTATGGCAGTAACTCAGTGATGTGGGAGCAGTGAAAGGAGCCAAATGAGAAATAAACAGGTGAATTGTTATTTCAGGCACCAGAGCATCTGTGCATATGGCAATATCTCCTAAAATATAACAAATAACATCCAGCAATAGGTGTACTATGTTAAATTATAAAACATGCATGCTCTAAATTTATCTATTTAAATATAAAGTGACCATGAGCATTATTTTATCTGTGAAAGTTACTTAAAGTTCCATGAATGTCTTTCAAATTAAAGATGCACCTTTTTCCATTTTCCATGAGAAGGTGGCACTCATTTAACTAATTCCTCCAAAAAGAAAGGCACACTGCACCTTCTCAGGTTTGATCACCCTTTTTTTGGTAGTAAAATTCTAATCTGGGGATCACTTTATGACAAATTATGGAACAAATTCTGAATACTTCATACCGAATTTTTAAAAAATAATTTTAAAAAATTATACTTAATAATATTTCATGGCTATGAAATATCATTATTATGAAATATTATATAGATTAAATATTTCATTAATATGAAATATTATTAAGTATAATACTTCAATTATTTATTGATAATTAAAAACATACTTAAATTTTTAACTTTTTTAGTACCAATCACAAAAGCTTCAAGTGGAAAAAAAAATAAGTGCATCCTTAAAAGCTGGTGAGAATGAAAATAAACTGAATAAACTTCAGATGCTGGTAAAGGAGGTTGTGTGTAGGAGAACACCAAGGAGAAAACTACCTTGAAGAAGTGGATATTTACATGACAGTCCTGGAAGAGACAGGAGAGGGAGAAACACTGCGTGGTTAGTAACGGGCTGGCACAGCACAGCAACCACATTAGTAGCAGAAATAAACAAATACAGACACAGCAGCAGCGGGAGTACAGAAATGGACACGTCTGTTAAGCACAGAAAAAACCCAGGACAAATAAATGGGTGTTAAATCCTGCTGTTAATCACCAGGAGCGCTGTGCTGCTCCTTGCTGGGACTCAGCTCACAGACACGCAGCCCATGCATGGAACAGCCTCTGGCAAAGCCTCCAGCTGTGCACAGCTGGCCAGGGGCACTCAGCCTCTCAGCCCTGAGCGAGCTCCACAGGGTGACAGTGCACAGGGATTTGGGAGTTTTGTCCTTGCCTTGTTTTGCAACACACCTTTCACTTTTACATAAGGGATGAGGAAATGCCTGCCATACACGGGATTTTTTATACTCTTCACCTCAAATCACAACCCAGTGAGAAAAGCCTTAAGGAAATCAGCACACTGAAAGCAGAGATTTGTGCCATCTAGTTAAGAAATTTCAAGTTCTCCAGTTTGAGCTGTGCTGAGTGGATGGGAAACCTCCAGACAACTGCATATGGGAATCCCCCCTGCCAAACTATAGTACAGAACAGATGGAGTCATCTAACAGCATCTCTATAATGCTGCAAACCATTCTCTAATGATTAAATATGCACAATTTAAAAATAGGAATGAGTGCCATGGCCAAAAAAAGCAGCTCTTCTTTTTATATCTCTTTATGCATAATGAGTGTGGATTGATGTGCCAGTGGTATTTTGGCTGGTCATGATTTCAGTGTGGCTTAGTTTCTGTTTCCTGAAAAGTAAATTTCATCTTGTCATTTGCAATGTGAAGTGTCAGCAATGTTATTTCTCTTTCCACATTCCCTTTGCTGACCTGCCTGAAGCTTCAAAGTGGGAATGCATATTGGTTAGAGACAGATATGGAAGTGACCATATCTTTTATTTATTTTTTTTTTAAAAAAGAGTAGAGTAACTGCAGTGTAACAGCTCTGGGGCAAAGATGTAAAAGTAATGTTTCCTTCCCAGCCCTTATAACACTTTACAGAGACCTGGAGAAATTAATCACAATTTGACAAAATCACAAGCTCCTCTACAGTTTATCTTGGGGGTTTTGTGGTTGTGTGTTTGTTTGGCGTGGGTTTTTTAAATGAAAATTTGAATGAAAATAGATTTAATTAGAAAACTCACTGGGCTCTTCAGAAGCCACTGAAACAGTCTCTGGAGTATCTGCTATGGCCCTGGCTATGCAACTGCAACATTTTCCTCCAGCCTCCTGCTCAGAATAAAGATAGCTCTATGTCCTGGCCATTATTAAAGGAAAGAAATATAATGTCCTTTTAACCTAAAGTTTTTGTGAATATCAGAAAAATGCCAGATTAAGAAAGTTCTGGCCTTCTCATTTCTAATGAAGCAGACAGAAATGGATTAAAAAAATTAAGAGGAGTGGTAAAGATCTGAGAAGTGCAGGGCCTGCACTGAAACAATCTGAACGGATGTACTGATGTTCAGAGAGGAAAATATAAATAAAAGAAAGGTTTTTCAGCTTTAGACTGTAACAACAACAAAACTCATCAGAGAGTTTTAGCTGTGCCTTGATCTCTGGGGAGAGTTTCTGTCCTGTTTAACACCGGCTGTGCTGCCACAAGGCTGCCTGATGGCGTAAATCCACATGAGCTGTGTGCACAGACACACAGCCCGAGGCTTCTGGGCTGGAAATACGGGCCTGCACAAGGATTAACACACAAGTTTGGTCAAACAAAGGGCTGCCCTGCTTCTTGGAGGAGCTCAGGAGCAGAAATGTCTCGCAGATCCTGCATCACTGCAGAGGTTCCAGGTATTTATCACTGAGCCTGATGGCCAAGCTCCACATCCGTCCTGTTATCTTTCAAATGAGAAGGTATTTCAGAAGACATTTTCTTTAGGATCACAATAATGATAAGGCATTTTAGAAGACATTTTCTTTAGGATCATAATGATAGTTCTGTTTGGAAGCACTGAGAGGTCACCAAAATGTCACCACTGACTGACCACTTCCAGTGCTCAGACACAACATCCACCCTGCTCTGCTCTCTCTCCTCCTTTCTGGGCTGCAAAAAGGAACTCCATCAGCAATTCCATGGTCAAAGCAGCTGGAATCTCTCACCCAACAGGACTCAAAGCCAGGGATGTGGGTGTTTGCCCCCTCCCAGGGTCCAGGGACAGTCCCTGTGGTGGGACAGCAGTCGGAGCTCTCAGAAATTCAGGGAAGGATTTTGTTTCTGTCAAAGCCACCCAGAGAGCTACACTGAAGGAAATAATTAGAACAAAAGAACATATCTGACATGTGAAGAGTGTGCACCAGGAGGACCATTGTGTGTCTTCCCAGATATGCTCTAAAATGAGGATTTTATGAGCAGAATCCCATTCCCTCACAGCAATGTGCTTGGATCACTGCAATTGCCAGAGCTGGTGCAGTGACTGAGCCTGCTCCCATCACCAACACACCTCGTGCTCAGTAAATGTGGCCATGGGTAAGGATTATGGCTGCTCTGTTCTTTGTTTAATTAAAAAAATCCTTTATATGGACCATAACAGCTGCTTTATTTTTAATAACATTTCCCAGTGCTGGTGATGTGGAAAGAAGGGGAGAGATCATAAAACAGCTCACCAGCCTACTTTTAAATCAGTATTATTCTATTATTACTCTGAGGTGATATTTAAGTATCAAGAAGTGCTTTACTAAGCAGGAAAAGTAAAAAAGGCTGGACCAAACTCAAATAATCTCCCACAACAGAAGTTTTAGAATTTGTACATTTTTTCCCCCCAAATTCAGGAAAAAAGGAATGATGCCCTAAATGGCAAAGGCATCTTACTGCTCAAATCACAGCCAGGTAGAAAAAAATACCAGAAGGTTGCATTATTTCAGTATTCTGCTTTTTTCTTTGACTAGAAAAGTACTGGAAGAAGGAAATAAGTACATAACCAAGAGTGGATGATGCAGTTAGAAGATTTCCTAGTTTGGGTCCATGGAGGCACCTGGGACTGTTGGGAGTTCCCATGGCAACTTCAGCATGGACAATTATGGAGCAGCCACAATTATTCTGAATATGTCTGGTGAGAAGGGAGTTTCATTTTGAGATGGCTACAAATAATGCCATTCCAGAGAGAAAATTCACAACTAAAGGTTAAAATCAACCGAAAAATAGTGACAGATTTTATCCTGCCTCCACTTCCTACAAGAGTATATTTTTATCTCTAAATATTAATAATGATGTATCATGTATAAATCACTGAGGACAGATTTGATCACACTGCTAAATGAGCAGATAATAGATTTGTGAGCTTTAGTGAGAGGTGAGATCCAGAAAATGCGTAGATTGAATACAGCTTGTTGTGTAGAAAATACTGCATTGCACCTCTGCATAATATCCTCCAATTTCTATACACTGCACAGGCTCATATAGATTATACCTAGAATATAATAAGAAAACTGCTTGCAACAAAATAGAAAAGGTAAAAAAAGCACAATCCTCAATTCTTTCTTTTCCAAGTTTGGTCCCATTTGTTGGAGAGGATCCACTCTGGGCAAAGGTTGGGTGTTAATTTTTCAGCTCATTCAGATGTGGCAGAATGGGCCATGAGGAAACTTCATGACAAATAGTTTTTAGCATTCAGTTACAAGTATAAGTGAAGAAAAGGTTTGAATCTATTACTATTTACTTATTTATAATATTTATAATATTTTATGAAGATTATCTTATTTATTACATTTGTATTCTATGATTACTATATTTTATACTGTTTTAGTGTAGATTTACATTGAATAAATTACTTAGGAATAAGTGCCAGGAGGTCCAGTGAGCAAAGCAGCATTTCCATGAGATTTGTGTGGCTAAGAGCCACATTTCCAGAAGAAATCTGGGCTGTGAAAGTGATGTGCTAAGAAGGCTGTGATGGTACTGTGCAAATGCTTTGAGATCAATGAGCTTAAGGCCAAATCTTAAAGCTGCCTGAAATATGGATGCAGGCAGATATGCTTAAAATTCTGGTTTAAATGGGAGGTAGCTCCTAAGTGGTCTTGGAGTTCCTCCTGCCCACATTTCTAAACTTTACTTAAAAGGGCAAAGTCAATTTTCAGAACATCTTACAATTTTCAAGATCAGAAAGTGGTTTCAAAAATTCTACATTTATTGGCTCTCTGGCCTTTTGTAAGCTGAAAATAATCTTATTCTTCCTGAATATGAAACAATGAAATCCCAATCCTAAAGTTTCTGTGCTCTTGTGTAGCTTAGGTTTGTATACAGCCCTTTCCTCTGAAGGCCACCATTATTTATTTTAAGTATTAGATATAAGTAATGCAATATTTTTGTGGAAATTGTTGTCATTTTGTACTCAAAGTTAAATTAATGTAGCTTGGCTACCAATCACATGGTCACACATCAAAAAATAGACCAAGCACTGCAAGTGCAGACTGGACTGGGAAGAACTCTGGAGTTACTCCTTTCATAAACTGATAAATGGGAAGGTGGCACAGTGAGACCCTTTGGTCCATCTATATTTTTAATCTCCTGACAAATTCACTCCCCCAGGAAAGTGACAGTCAAGACCTGCAATCTTCTTCCTGTGCTGATTTTAGAACAGTGGAAATATTTATTTAGATGATGTCATTAAGTCACAAATAGCAGCATTTTTCTCAGTGCTGTCTACTTGTTCCTTATTACAGGGCACCTAAAATAAGATGCCTGTGCAAGCCAGGATATAAATGATAACAGAAATAAAGGAGAAGATGATCAGAGTCAGCACCACTTATGTGCCATACCAGAATAGCTAATAAGTGAAATACCACCATCCAGACATCTGTGCTGTGAATTTTCAGAAGCCCTCACAGTGATGCCCCTTGAAACCAAGGAAGATTATTCCATGGAGGGTTCTGCTTCCCTCTGCTCCTCCTCATCACGGTAAACTTTGAGATGGGGAAAGAGGGTGAAGCCAAACCCTTCAGCCATGTAACACCACATTACACCAGCCCTGGCCTTGTGATTCCAGGGTTTGTTCAGCTACCAATACTCTCATTTATCTCATTTATCTCATTAAAACTGTTCATGGTCCAGCTTGGGAAATTACAATTATTGGAGACACCGTGTGCCTGCTGAAGACCCATTTCCTTCCCTGGATTAATGCAGTCACTCAAACAGCACCAAGCAGACTAGCTCAGAACAGGGGGAGCCTCAAATACACAGTGCTGAGGCTGAACTAATTAGACTTTGAGACAGACTAATTATTTCTGAGGCAGAGCAGCCCCTTGGTGAAGCTGCTGTCTCTGAGAGCAGGTCCAGTAGTTTTACATGAATCCTCTCAGGATTTCTACTCCACTTCATTGCAGGACATGGATAAACCCTGACTGTTCTTCCTGCAACCAAAGTATTTACCGCAGGATTAAGAATCAGCCTCAGTGACTGTAAATTCAATATGCAAACACACTGCATGTAATATCTGACATTTTTAAATGGACAGTTTCAGTGACTTGTCTCTGTGCTGTCTCTGACCTGAGAAAAACAGGTAAATTTTTATACCTATATCACCAATATATAAATATCCACCCAATTCCAGACTCTGCAAAATGCACAGAAACATGGGCAGAATTACTTTTGAAGCTATTCTTTCTAGGGAGGATAAAAACCAAAAATGATCTTGAATAGCAAATGACCTAGTGCAGCAAAATGAAATCACACTGGTCAGATCACGACTGTAAAGAAAGGAAAATGGAATGGAGCTCAAATACTTCTCAAATGTGTAACAAAAATCATAGTTCATGCTGCAGACATGGGAGCTGATCCAAATGGGTTCAGAAGAAATTGGTGCACCTTTTCTTTTTCCTTCTTGAAAGTTGAACATGTGCCGTTTTTCCTCACTTTCGTGGGTTAACCCATCTTTTATAATAACAATGGAGAATTCTGCCTGATGGTGAACATAGAAAATTCCCATTTCAGGTTGAAAGGAACAGGCAGGTTTGTTTATGCACAACAGGTACATTCATTATGTTTGGATAAACAGCTTGGCTAAGGTTGTGAACTGCAGACTGGAATATTTCCAGCTCCTGGCTGTGTGTGCAGCTGGGAGAGCAGGCAGGGCGGAGGAGCTGCACCAGCAAACCCCTCCCAGCCCAGGCCATACCTGTCCTGCTCCTGGGCTCAGTGGCCAGCAAATATTTTGTTGTAATTCTGGCTGTGGTTGTCAGAAGAGCAGAGTCTGATCATTAACAAAAAAACTCCTTTGTGTGGCACATGAGACCATCCCTGTGGCTACCAACTTCTCCAGCTGGCACCACAGGAGGCAAGACACTGCAAAAAGCATCACTTTTATCTGGATTTTCTTATTTGTACATACCCAGCAATACCTCTGATCCTTAAAAACATCAACATCCCTCCCCACACTATAGAGATCAGAGTTTCACATAAAAACCTTCTGCAAAGACCTTAAAGCTCCGAAGTGTGAACATTGAAAGCCCCAGCAATACCTCTGATCCTTAAAAACATCAACATCCCTCCCCACACTATAGAGATCAGAGTTTCACATAAAAAACCTTCTGCAAAGACCTTAAAGCCCCAAAGTGTGAACATTGAAAGTATTTTCTTAAAACACCCCAAGTTACAGTGTGAAACATTCAAAGTATTAAAATACCATTGTTTCTGAGAATTTCTTTTGTCAAATAATGCACATATCAGTGATAGTGGCTGGCAGATTTTGCAGCAATTGTTAAAAGACATTGAAATTATTACATATACTTGACATAACATATTTTAAAATACCAACTTCTAAGTGTCATAGCAGAGAAGCTGAACTGTCAGGAAAATGATGCCATCTCTGAATTAAACCATTTGGTCCAATCTTCAAGAAAACCACAGACACACAGAGCTGTCACAGGGACAGAAATAGGAGCACTCTAACATATGTATCATTTAACAGATTTTTTTTGTAGTGAAGTGAAAAATAAATGCAGTATTTAGTTGCACACATCTGTGTTTAATCCTCACCTCAAACTTCTGTCGGAGCTCTGCATTTCCATCTTCATCAGCATCTGGAATTGGAACATTGTAGTATTCACCCTCTTCTTGATTCAGCAGCTTGTACCTGTGGTAGATTTCAGAAAAAAACTGGTGACTTTATATTTTTTTTTCTGATAGACTCAAAATCTGATTTTGTTGTTTGTGTGTGGTTTGTATCAATGCCACAGGTATGCAAAGAACTGATCTCAAAGACCTGAAGCAAACTCAGAAATAGAATATATTTTACCTGTAATCAGATCTTTCATCCCAAGCTATCTGTCAAGGCAGTTTAATGGACAAGGAGATTCTTCCCACTCATCCTGGGATCTGATGGGAAACACCAACCCTGAGGAGGAACCTTTGTCTTCCATAGCCCTACACAAGTGTCATTGGAGAAATGTCCTTTTTGAGATGGGATGAGTTCTACCTCTCCTGGCAGGTAATGAGGTGGCATTTTACGAGATCAGTTTCCATGAGCTTTGAATTTGCAGAGCTATATATAACATGATACACCAAGTATTGAACACATCATATTGGAGATAAAAATAAAATTTGTATCACAAGACTGTGTCCACAGAATTGAGTTTGCAGCAGCTCCTGGCTCCAGCAGAAGTTTCAGGAACACCATAAAAGAAAAGGAATTGTTTTATTATCCCCCTTTGATATATATAGCCTGTGTTTCCTAGGTTTAGTTGCACTTCAGTGAATTTATAGCCTGAAACACAGCGAAAAGCTCAAAAAAAAAAAGGTAGATCACATTGAAAAAAAAGGACAGGTTTAAAACTTTTGGTGATACATTCTCTCCTTCTCTTTTCAGAAACTCTTACCATCCACTGGCTGGCATTTTCATAAGTTCTGACACCCCAAAAGAGAGTGACCCCATGAAATCATTCCTGGTGGTTCGGTCCCAGTCCCAGACCTCTACGGATAACCGGCGATCTTTGTCTGTAGGTTTTAATTTACTAAAAAAGGAGAGAAATGGAGGAGTTGTCAACACCAAAATCAAGAGTAAAATGCATCCACAGACCCCCAGGAAATCAGGGTATTAAACTCACAATGTGAATGACTCATTCCAGTCCGGGTTCAGGGTAGAACGGATGGTTTTTGTTTTTTGTTTACTTTCATTCTTAGGATCTGGGATGAGCTTCAGTTTGACATAAGGATCTGAAAGTCCATTTGGATCCATGGGAATGAGGTTTTTTGCTTCTCTCACTGTCAATATAAAACACAGGATTACACATCACTGTAAAAAAGAAATTACATGTCAGACCAGAGCTATTGAAGCACGTTGACAAATAAATAAGATGTGAAACCCACCTGTCAGACTTGGCATGGGAGAAACTACTTGTTGTAAAGAAAGGTTGTACTGAGTGATATTTATAAGAATAGCAGGGAGCAATGACAGGAGAGAAGAGTGATTCACAAGCAACACACAGCTTCCAGGCAGCTCTCCCTGCAGTGCAATGATTAAATACCCAAATCCATCACTGTAATTTTTCTAAGCAGGTACCAACTCTTTGTGCTTTTGTTCCCTCATCACTCTTAGGTTACACAACCACAGATTAGGAGGCAAATACTGTAAGAGGCACAGGCAGATCACAGGGGATTGCAGGGGATCAGGTGTTTGACACAAGCCCTCTTTGGAAGGTTTCTAGCAGCACCCTTCCCACGGATTCACGGCTCATTAGTTGTCAGATGGAATCCTTGGGAGCATTGTCATGACAGCAACCAAAGGAAAAGTGCAGGGAACACAAGTGGAGCTCAAGCTTCACAAAAATCCTAATGCAGCTTCCTACTTTGACAATGCCAAAGGGAGAAACAAAGTGAGTTAATTTATCTCAAGCTGCTCCTGATCCCCAGGGAGAGAGGGAACGCTCAGGAAGGTGGAAGGGAATCCCAAAGGGTGAGCACAGCCAGCACTGCCCTCCCTCTGGCAGACACTTGAGCAACACTTACACATCCTGGAAGAAGAATTCTGAAGAATAAAAGGTGAATTTCCCTCATGCTGTGAAACCCACCCAATCCTAGTGGATGAACTGGGATCAGGCTGGGATGGGGAATTTGGAGTTCAGAGCTGGCCATCTCAAAACTTGGACACAGCAACCCCTGGGCTTGTTTGGGACAGAAAACACCTTCCACCCAGGAATTCCCCTGGGACAGTCAGAGCTCAAGGTCAGAACTGTCTCTGAAGGAAGACTGCAAGAAGCTTTGGGGTGCCATGGCTCCTAAGGGATGAAAGAAATCCAGCCTTTGAGAGCCACTGGAGAGATTGTCCAGGGCTGACACTGCCCTCAGCCACTGCTTTCATTCAGGAGGGCTTCTAAAATTTATCTAACTGAACAAATCTGAAGGGAAATTTAGGAAAGATCAACTGTTAAGCAACTTCTGTTTCTCGATGAAAAGAAAAGTGTTTCCTACAGAAACTTGGAATTTAGAGACACTTAAAAGTCAGTTAGAGCTAATACAAAAAAAAAAAAAAAAAAAAAAAAGGTGTCAGGGTCTTCAGCAACAAGTATTTATTGTTTGCTCAAGATACTGTCCTCCTCTTCCCCCAGATTTAAATGGCATTTTCATTACAACCCCAAAATTCTAGACCTTCCCAGGATTTCAGTCTGTTGCTTCCCAGCACGGAGGTTAAAAGGCATCCAAACAACAGATATATTGTTTTATATATAGAATAAGAGGAGTACAGGAATGTGAGCTACTGCTTTGGAAGACTCTACTTTGCCAAGGTAATTTTCATGCAGAACAGATACTCTGATGTAAATTAATTAATGAAATTAGATCATGGCTGGAAACGAATCACATTAACTTGACCCAACAGTTGATAGTGATTAAGTTTCTTAAATTTCTTGTTTTAAAAGGAGAGACAGAAAATGCTTATGGGCTAAAATTTTAGAATAAAGTATAATTCTATTCACAATGTGCATTCCTCAAAGAACTATATCAGGAAAATAATCAATGTGTATTAAAAGAACAGAACCATGCATTTTTCTTGCCATTTAATTTGTACTTTTCTACAATCCACGTGTAAAGCTGACAGGGTTTTGCAGCTGGGCAAATGATTCCTTTCAGGCCAGAGAAACTGTCCCCACTCTCATTTACTCTAAGTTTGCCCTCTGGGGGTCTTCACTCTTCACACCTGTGGTCAGCTGGAAAAACATTTCTTTTCAACCCATGCAAAAAAACCAAAACACCCAATTTTTAAGATTTAGTGCACTGAGAAGAATCTTCAAATACTTCCAAGGAATAACATTGAGATTAAACTACTTATTTTAGCTAAGTTTTTACAGTCCCAAAGGGACTAAGAACCATGAAGCAAGTGAAGGATGAAGTGACAGCTTTCAGTGCAAGCTGCTTTCTCTCATCCTATATTTGGGTTGATTATTGCTTTCTTGGTGGGTTTTTTTCCCAGTCTTCTTCTGCATGGTTTTTTGTGACTGCACTGCCAGCTTTGGCACAGGAGATACTACTTCAAAATCCACTTTTTGATTTTTATTTCTACTCTGCACTTTGCCATACATGAGGAGCAGAGCTCTCCACGTGTTCTACAGCTTCCTAAAAATACACTAGTAACTTTTCTGCTAAAATTCTCGGAACAAAATTGCTTAATTTTACCATCTCCAGGCTGAGCTTTTATGTTTAAATTTTCCCTGCTGAGGCCCAGTGTGAAACAGGCAGGATTTGGAGTGATGGGCTGGGTGGATGTGGAGGCTGTGCCAAGGAGAGATCCCTGGACAAAGCCACCCCTGCCCAGCCCTGGTAAAAGCTGCAAATCAGCTCTGGCAGCAGGAGGACGTGGCAGCATGTGTCAAATTGCTGATTTCTCCTGCAGCAAACACAGAAAATAGAAAAAAAAACCCCCAAAACGTCTAAATGCAAGAAAGAGAAGCTCAAAGATTAATTGGGAAGGAAAAATGCAACATGTACTAAAACCAGGCTGCTAACAAAGTCATTATCTCACTCCGTGGTTTAAGATATCTGGCCCATTTGTACTTTTGTCTGCATAATTAATACCCTCAGACATCTTTTTCCAACTGACTTAGCACTTCTTTTCCTGAGGAAACAGCGTGATGATACTTGTGCTAAATAGTGCTTATCAAGAATTAGCATCCAAGTGGTTCATCTCTTCAATGTGCCCTATTTTTAACAGGACAGATCAGGTTTCTCTTGGAGAATTGACATGAAGAAGAGATTCCCCTCCCCACCAAAGGCAACATCTCTTGTGTGTGGTTGAGAAAGTTAAATGAAAAATAACAACTCCACAAAAATAAATCAAGGTACAGCGGCTGCATTCTGCTCTAACTGTAACCATAGCAAGCAATCTCATCCTGCTTGCTAATTATCAGTTAATTAAACTCAACACTGTGACAGAGATGTTACTCTAAATTAGAGAAGGTTGAAGGGAGGTGAAGTTCAGCCTCTCTTTGGGTAGAAACCTGAAATACTGCATGTCAGTTTTCTGCCATAAATATTAGGGATGATAACAATCTCTGAACTGAGGAAAGCAGCCGCCACCAGGTAAATTCATGAACATTTTGTGCAGATTGGACTCTTAATGGGGACTGAGAAAGCCCACAGATAAAAAGACAACAAAGAGAAGCATGGATTGATGTCTCTGACAAATCCAGTCTTGCTCAGGTTTTCTTACAAAACCCACAACAAAATGTCAACTTGCATTATGGACAAAATGGGCCATTTTCTTCCTCCTTGTTAATGGAGATCATAAATGTTTATTCAGTGGAAAATTCAGATTATTTGATGACTGTTCTACAGCTCTTCTATCAAGTATTGCTTAGAAACCTGGAGTATCCATCCAGGAGCCATGGCTAAAATTGGGACACCCACTTTTCCAGGAATAGTGTGAGGACATGAGCAAATTCAGAGCTGCTTCTTGGGTATTCATCCTTTAAATAAAAACCTAAATAAAACAGAGTGGGCTGACAGAGAACAACCAACATTTCTTGTAAAAAGAACTTCAGGCAGAATTTTAAGGAATTCAGAGAGAGGATGACAAAGCTGAAACTTTTTCCATGAGATTGTGCAGTTGCAAGCCATATGCAGTTGTGGATTTACAGTATCTTGTGGTACCAGCAGATAAATTTAATCATGGGGATGACTAAATAAATGTTTCTGTCCCTAGGACAAAGCTGAATGATTCGAGCGTGAGTCCACTCAGTTCCTTCATGAGTGAGTCACAGCTCCCTTCTTCCTGAATTCCCAAATGTGGATAATAAAACAGTTTACTAATCACAGCAACCATTGCTTGCCAATCTTTTAGTCCTGCAGGCAGCTGAGATGAGCAGAAATCTCTCACCTTCGTGCCAAAAGCTGCTTTTAGGAGACACTGCGAGACGCCAGTGGCCTCACCTGGCATGGGGTCCAGAGAAATGAAGGAAAAGTGGGACTGCTGTTAGCTCCAGTGCATCATAAAGTTCCTTTCTTCTCACAATAAAGCATTCTGAAATTGTTGCAAAATTCTCACTGCTTCCTGAAGAAGTTTCTGGTGCAGATTTTCTGATTTGCCCAGTTTCCAGATGCCTCAGTGAGGGACAGAGGATCTTGCACTCCCAACCAAGGAACTTTCTCCCCATGCCCCCTGCACCCCTCAATCACAGTTTAAAATATTTATCTATTACTGAAAATAGTCTTTCTTCCCATCTCTAGATTTGTACTCTTCGCATGCAAACCCCAAAGCTGCCTCCAAAACTCAGCTTTCACTGAAGATCTTTTAGGAGATTTTATTAAAACTCACTGAACTCTTCCTTTCTGGAACTGCTTGTGACTCACAGGTACAACTGATTGAAACAAATCCTGCTGTCCAGGCAGTGTTCAGTCTCTGTGGTTTTCATCACTAAAAGGGCTTTCAGAGACGAGACTTTTCTCTATTCCATAACTACTCCCTGCCCAGGGAAGATTTCATATCCATCCGAAGCCCAGTGCCTGAGCCCTGAAAAATGGCAGCAGCATGAACACCTGCTCTGTACAGGTGATGCACAAGGAACAGCTGAAGAGTATCCTTGTCCAGGACAAGAATAAAAATGAACCAATGTTGCACGAGACTTGATTCCTCTGTATTTATTGAGATATTCTCTCCTACTAACAAAAAATGTGCCATCATCCCTAACACTGCTTCCTAAGTTCTTCTGTCTGCAATAGATTCTCCAGGTTCAAGTTCACCTGGAAATCTCTTAGAAACAATTCTATTTTAGTTTTAAGGGAGATTATCTTTACAAAAAATACCATCTTAAAATGTAGGCACTACTGGGCAGGACAGCTGCTTAATGAAACAGAAATCTTACCACAAGATGGATCAAATAATCTGGAAAGGCTTCAGGCTGTTACATTTCCAATTCTTATCTTATATAGATATATAGGATATAGTTAATATTTTTGGATGCATGCAGATGGCCATTACTGAAAAATTAATGGTTTTTTTAAACACCTTGCATTGCTTGTTTCTTCATGGTAAAGTAAATTTAATGACTGAAGTGGGAAGGAAGCTTTTAGTTGTCACCAGGGCTGGCATTGTTAAAGGCACAGCTTTTCCTGTAATGACTGCAGCAACCCTGCAGATTCTGGGAATGTCAGAAAGAAGATATTAGTGAAGTAAACCATGAGATTCGTGTTTTTTGAGATGTTTAAAATGTCTCCCACATGGAAACCATTATTTGGGATTTCTTTATAGGCATTTGGTACTAAAAGCTGGTCAAACAGGCAAAATATTCATTTATGTTCCCTTTTTAAATCAGCTGTAGATACTGTGAAATGAATGCTAGCAAAGACAGACACTACCACTGACCTAGAAAATCAAAATAAAATTATCAGAGTGTGCATGGTGGGGTCTTTTAAGGAAGCAATTTTGATGAGAACCTTGAAATGTGCCAAAACTCTGCAGTTTGTGTCCCCAGCCTGTCTGGGTGCAGGCTCCTGCCCCAGCTGCATGACAGGACATTAATATGCAGTGCCAGGAGATGGCTCATTTATAAAAAATATTCCTAAAAATCTGGGAAATGCCCAGTGGGGAGCAGGGAGCTCCTGGGGAGATCATTGCTGCAGAGCCTGCTGTGTGCTCCCAACCTCTGCCGGCATCGCTCACAGCTCTCCTCTGCTTTAAATAACAGAAGCACCACTGAAGAATAGAACCAGATTTTCTGACCCTTGCAGCTTAGGAAAATACAGTTAAAACCCCTTGAAATTTCTGGGCTGTGCCTATATGTGTTTTCATGACAGAGCCACCACCATCCTGTCTCCACATGAGTGTCAGGAGGGCAGATCCTCCCTGTCAGCTGCTGTCACATCCAACTTCCAGTGCCTGACAGGTCACAGTTAAAAGTCCCAATATCGTGGCAGCATTTTATATATCAGTGCACCAGATGGGGTTATTTTTCTTCCAAAGGTTATTGTTCTTTCACTATAAAAATAATTCAAAAAATGAAGTTAAAAAAAATCAGAACTGTGATTCAACCACCTACGAGCTCACTCAGAAGAGCCCTAAATTATAAGATGGGTCAAGGAGAAAATGTAAGAGTGAAAAAACTTTTAGCACACATCAGGAGGAAGAAAATTCAGTGTAAAAATCAGAGATTAAGAATAGCAAAAAGCAATTTACTATGCTTAAGAGCAAACCCCCCACGTCAATCCAACCTGTGAAAGGGTCACGAACTCAGAGATTTCAGAAATATGCAAGGGTGTTTCTATAAAAAGAAAACTGCCACATTTCTGTACTGCAAGTGCCATAAATTATTAATATTCAACTCAACTTTCAAGCAAGTAACTCAACCATTGAAAACAAACCACTGATGTTTAAGAATTACAGCACAAATGAGCATTGAATGGGGCAGGTTGAGCAGCCCTGGAGAAGATGGTGAGGTTATGGCAGAGGACATCAACCCAAAATTCCAGTTCCTCTGTGAAGAACTGCTGCAGTCTCTACAGCTCCACCAGAAAAACCTGGGTGTCCACACGGATGCACCTGGGTTGAAGATCTGACTTCACTAATTGGAATTAAATGTGTTTATACACAGGACTGAATTACTCCCATCATTAATTCCATTCAGAACCTGCCAAGTTGGAGATTGTGGATAATCTGAGCAAGTCACTGGGCAGCTCCTTCCTAGAATTCACTGGGAATTAAAAACCAGCCCAATTTCCAGCATGTTCTCAGGAAAACACTCAGTGTGTGTGCACTGTGGGGCTTCTTGGAAACAAAAGGCACCACAAAACTCCCAAAGAAGCAGGCAGAAAAGAGAAATTGGGATGTGCCAGATAAACCACAGATCAATAGTAGATTAGATGAGACCCAAACAGACAAACCACATCCCCCAGAGGAGCACAGCCTGCAGCTGTGCCCTGCCAGCCGTGCCCTGGTGGGGCTGGCACCGTTGGGATGCCCGTGGATCTGCACCAACACCAGGGGCAGGTCCCCTTCAGCAGCACGAGTGTTCTGCATGCAGTCAGGGCTGGCTGGGAAGGAATCAGCAGGAGCTAATTAACAACCCAAACAGGATGCAGAGCAGGGATATTGAGGAATTCAGCTGGAGGAGTTCAACACCTACAGAGCAATTCCTTTGAAAAATATTCAGGCAAAGGCTCAAACCAAACAGTCAATCATTGGTTATTTTTCCTGCTGTTCCTAAACCTCCTGGACAATTAATTCACCTCCTTTCCCAAAGCTAAAGGCAGTGATGTTGTGCTTTGGAGCTCTGAGAACTGCAAATTCTTACAAAGCTTTTGTCAGCAAGTCTTTTAGAAGCAATGCCATTCTAGGAGAATATTTTTGCATTTTGTAATATGTCCATGAACTGGCAATTGCTAATTTCCTTTTCAGTTAAACAAACACAAAAGGCACCTGAAATGTCATTTTTGCTTGGTCCATATGGCATTTTTTATGTAAAAAACAAAAAAGCAGCTTGCTTTCAGGACATTTTTTATTTAAAGCAAGCTTGGAAGTGCTGAGAGTCACCCACAACAACAGCACTGTAATTGTTTTATACATAACAAAGTTATAGTAAATATTCTCCTTGTTGTACAGAAACCTACTTAATTAGGGGATGGAAATGTTTTATTTATAATCACAATAGAAATGCCATTTGCCAAGTACACTCACACCTAAAAGAGCCTGTAGAGAAAACCTGTAAAATATCTGTTACAATTTTACCACGTTCACCTCCCAGACAAGACCTTTTCAAATAAAACTGTGAACTAAAAGAATCCTTGTTTGTATAATCACTTTACAATGCCTGGTTCCACAATGACTTGTGATAAATGCTCCTGTCCATAAAAGGATTAAAACCCAACTGAATCACCAGGAAATAAGCACATGTTATTTCTCAAATTATGTGCATTATTGCAGAAAGTTTAAGCCATATTTAAGAGCCTTGCTGCAAAGCGGCCCAGAATAAAGCAAATATTAAATTTTGTCACTCGGATGATTTTTAAATTAATTCCCTCTCATGGTACAATTACTTTTAGAAGCTGCATCACCATCTCTGAAACGCCTCATTACTAAGTGAAACCACCTTCTGCTAATGACAGTACCTTGGACAAATTTCCCCCTCCCACGTTGACAGGAAGCTCTTTGAAAAGTTAAGCCACAATTAAGCATCACTTGGGATCTATTCTGATCCTTTCTAGCTAAATTTTATCAAACTTCTCCTTTTCAATGCATTTTACAGGCTTTGACAGGAGAACATGGAGGTATTTGGATTTAGAGAGAACAAAGCCATGGTGGAATAATGTCAGCAGGGAAGTTTGCTGGGTCTGGAAGCTGTGAAAATTCAGGGATGGTCTGATTTTCTCTATGCAAAGGAGATGTTCTAAGAAACCTCTAACTTTGTCCTGCTGACTTTGCCCCCGAATTCAATTCCATTTCACAACACCAAAGAGGCAGCAATAAAAGCACAGTGCCCTGTTCTGGTTCCATGGAGTGTGCTCTGGAATTCCAGGCTTGGGATGGGTCTGTGGGGGTGTGGGTGTGCACAGCCACAGGTATTCAAAATCCCAGAGAAATGCTTCCAAGGAAAGGAACTGCCACCCTCTCCTTCCTTCCTTCCTTCCTTTCTCTGCCTCCTCCCCATCTTGGTAACCTTAAACTTATAGAATGTGAGAACTATCTCTTTTTATTTTAAAACTCACTGGGAGTAGTATTTGGGATTGAATCCCAGTTGCCTTTGTTTATTCAATACTCTCAAATACAGGAAACAACTCCTCAGCTGATGGAGGTTTAGTGGATCTCTCATGCTCTGAAGATGATGGGTAACTTCCTGAGCAGCAACTCATCCTGCTGGGCTGCTTCTGACAAGGAAAACTGACAATACAGTGATTTTCTAACTAATATTTCTAAGTTTTTAAAGCTGTTGCTATGGATTTCCTTTTTTCTACTTATTTTTATGAACACAACTTCATAGATTTTCTCAATCCAAAGCCATGCTGTATGAAATTCTCCCACTTCTGGTAGAAAATTCTCCATCAGCAGCTTTAATGCACAAAGATCTGACCAAGGTACACAAACTCACAGTGTGTATCCCACATTAGTAAAACCTGAAACACTCTGAAATGAGCTGTTTTACCTGTAACTTCCAGTTTGTCACCAGTGACTTCAGCCTTCAGATAAATCCTTCCTCTCTTCTCTGTGTGGTCCATGCCACAGAGGCTTGGGACATTTATCACACATTGCTTGTGAACGTTCATGTCACAGGCTGTGGGCATAAAAATGGTTCAGAGACCCATGAGAAGGTAAAAATTTAGTGAAAATCTATTAAAAATGACAATTAAGACTAAATGCTTAATTATTGGCAAGACTTTCAGATTACAGCTGCCTGGTTTTCAGCCAAATGCCACAACTGGTTCCCATCTTGCAATACGTTCTGTAGAGGGTTAATACAACAGAAAATAAAATCATCTACTTCAGAAAGCTAAACATATCATTAATGGAGTGCAAGGGGGGGAAAGTGAAAATGGAATGAAGACTTGCTGGGAATATGACTAAAAACCAGAGCATTCACATCAGCAATGAAGGAAGGCAGGTTTAATTGATTATTAGGTTTTGATAGTGGGAGTTTTCCAAATTAAACATAAGGAAAACACCAGACCCTGACTAGAAACTGAACTGAAACTCCAGTCTTTGAGAGTGAATTCACCCAGACTGGCTTTCTCAGAACTGCCACGACAGAGGCTCTTCAGCCACATCAAACTGAGTACACCATGTTCTCAGCAGAAGAGGTGATTTTAATTACTAAGTTATTATAGTACTGAAACATCCACTTGAAATATACCAGGACTATAAATAGCTGACATTTGAAATTGTGTTTTCCAGAGAAATGAAGTAAGAAGCTGTTATGCAGGGCTTCCACTCCCTTTCCAGAGCACCCCTTTGGCAGCAGAAGGAAACTTCACTCACTGTCACATTTCATCCCCTGGTGCAGGAGCCCGTAGAGCAGGGACCCACAATGGTCACAGAAGGTGGGGCTCCCATAGGTGTGGATCTTGAACTTGTGCTTGCTTCTGGGATCCTGCAGGGAAAACAAACACAGATTCTAAATCCTGAAAGATAAATTGACATACCTTTAATTTATTACTTCAAATACCAAAAGCTTTCCAGCTTTGCAAATTATGCTGCAGGAAAATACATTTCAGTGTGTAGCTTGTTCACAGTGGTACCTGCATTGGCACAGGCATGTTGTCCTCAGTTCCTAATTCTCCTTTTTATGGTGCTGTAAGAAAAAATGTGTCAGCTCAGGCTTGTTGCCATGATTTATGGACACTAAAATTCATTGACTGACTGCTCACATACATAAAGTTTAATGGCAGTGTTCAGTCTGCGGCTGAAGACTCACAGACTAATTACAGAGTGTTATTGTCACTGTTCTGAAATGACACAAAATACAGCAGGAGAACTGGGAAGAAACTGTTCATGGGCTAATCTGGAACACAGTTCAATGACTGTAAAATCAGGATGTTACAGATGGGATCATCTTGAAATGCTGCAACTTTATAATCTCTGTTGTTGTGAATGAAAGGGAATGAATTCTAACTTGGCACATGGCAAATATTTTACAGAGATTGCTGTTCCCATCTGATTTTTGAGCAGAGAAACCTAAAAGAGTGAGGACATTTTAAGGCCGCCAACAGCTTGGAAATGTTTCCTAATTTAGGCCCAGTGAAAGGGAATACACCCAAATCACTTAAACACTTGACACATCCAAAGGCATCTGCTGTTTCTGTAGGAGTAAGGGTCCCCTCTGGAAAACCAGAAACATTTATTTCAGAGGAAGAAACCACATTTTCCATATGTTCACCAACGCCAGGCTCATCCCAGAGCTCCAGATGTGCAATGCCAAAGCAAACGTGCTGATGGCCCTTCCTGTGCACACCCTCCTTATCCTCAAATCCTTCATGACCCCTCCCTGCTCCAGCTGCATTTCAGTCAGAACTATTAAAATGTTTCCCTTCCATCCACATTTTGCATTATACCTTTGAATTGGGTAAGAACTGTTAAATTGTCTTAGAAATATACTGATTTTTAAAATTTACCTGCCTATCAAAGCTTTCCAAAAAAATCAAAAGGGAAGGCCAGCACGTTACTCAAAAGGGAAAACCTGATGACTCTTTCCTCAAAATGAAAAGATCTCTCTAATATAAGGGCTTTCTGAAGAAATTTGGGAGCTTTGATTAGTAATTCTCACAAAAATATGACTATGAGAAGGCAAAAATTTGCCTTCAAATTTTACTATTTTGCTGTAATTACCCTTTGTGAAGGTTTTTAGTGTTTTGATAACATTCTTCATGTGAATTCATTTGGTATTGATTCTGAGTTTTGCAGTAATCTATAACCACTACTTTTCACTGTATGGAAGGAAATCATAGAGCACTCAGGATAACAAGCAAAGACTTTACATCACAAATTCAAACTGAAACTATTTCAATAATTCTGCTCACTGTACAGCCTGAGACACGAAATGCAAACTGCTACCAACTGTATTTATTTTGTAAACACAGTGAACCTCAATGGAGTGACAGCCAGGGCTCCAGAGAACATCTGTTTCATTATTTATTAAAGGCTCAGCCACAGGCCTGGTGGCTCAGGGTCATGGGAACGTGGCTGTGCAGAAGGGCTCTCTGGTGGCTCAGTGACTATGTGCCTTCCAAACAATTTAAACCACAATTGGGAAGCTAATTCTTCCCTAAATTGTTTTGTTTAGATGACAGAAGGGGACTTGTTGCCTTATAAATATCTACACTTGAACATGACTCTGGTAAGACATCTGTGGCTGAGAAGGACAAAAGCCACAGCTCCTAAGAATGACCCTGAATAAACAGAGTTTTAAAGTTGTGTTTGACATCTGGCACCAGTGCTGTTTATGAGTATAAAGTAATGGTATAGAGGGGAAGGAAATTATTACAGTCAATGCCTACTAAATACATTGAACCTGCATATTATACTGAAATTATGGAACAATGACAAATAATTTCACTCCAAACAATGGAATGTGCCTGTAATTAAGTTAAGCAGGGGCGTGTGTGGCTTACAAATGTTGTGACATGTAAGGACAATGTTCTGCACTTGCTGAGAACCAGCACAAGTGAGGGCTCATGCCTGACTACAAAGCTCTGTGTGGCTACAACATCCCAGGAAAAGCATTCTTAGAAAACAACAAAAACCAGCTACATGAATAAATAAATAAATCAAATTGGATCAAACTTTGGAGTTGGCCCTGCAGGACTCAATGAGTATCATGTGAACCCCTGTTTGCTTTCTATACTGAATCTTAGTTTTCTACCCGTGTTTGAAAATTCCTCTGTGGGGCCTTTCAAATCAACAATCTTGATATGAATTAGATTTTGTAAGGAGAAGCAAAATGTTCTGACTATCTATTATTAGCTATTATTATTCTATCTGCACACACAAAGTCCTTCATTACAAGAAGAGGACAATGGAAAATAGTACCAAAACTACTCCTGAACTGGAAACTTTGTAGGAAATCTCTCTTTAAAGATCCCTTTAATAGAATGTTCCTAAAAAAACACTTAAAGCCTGCCACATAAGAGAGTACACTCTTCATCAGTGTTTTATCCTATTTTCTGCTTCAATCCCATGTTTTTTGGTTGGTTTTTTTTGATAACTTGAAGTCCAGAAAATATTCTTATTTAAGAAGCAAGTCCAAGACCATCTAGAGAAAGCCAAGAGATCACTATCAACCCATCACAAATGACAAAAGTTTTCATCTTATTCCCATATTTACAAGGATTTCTCATGCACTCAGAAACACCCTTGAATCTATACCTCATACTTTAATTACAAGCAATCATATTAATAATAATTACTACATCACCAGCTGTAATTACTTGTATTAACAGCAATTATTTTATCAGTTGTTAATACAGGTTCATACTTCCCAGTGTTAAATATGCATTAATGAACTTATGTGCATCATAGAGGAAATCATCTTATCCTTAGTGATTTTTTGGCTAAAGGCAAACTACGGAGCTAAAGGAAAGCTCCTGTAAATTTTCTTCAAACATCCCTTTTTCCATCAATGTAAACTTTCAATAATTCCCAAAGCAGAGCTGGCAGCCCCATTTTGTAGTAAACACAGGGAGCCAAGCCAGGATCTGACAGATGAACTGCCAAATAATGGCTGCTATTTGCAGGAGAATTGAACTTTGCATTAAACTTGGCATAGATTAATTGTGAAACTCCAAAGGGAAAACCTACTTCTGTTTCCAAAATCCATCAAAGTTCTGAGGGGGGAAAGTGGCATTGGGAAAGCACTGGGCAAGTACCTGTTCAGCAGTGACAGATGATGTGCTCTATTAAAATTTGTGTTATTTTCCTGCTAAAAAGTGAATTCTCCAGTTCTCCATTTTTGTAAGTACAACTTAATGCAATACAGTGCAATTAACTGGGATAAAAACTTCTGGGCAATTGACATCACAGACATTTAGGTATTTTTATTTGAAAAACCTTTGAATTGGCAAAAATTTAGCTCTGCATTTGCATGCTTTCTAACAGACTGGGGTTTCAGAGCCTGCAACGACACACATGGGTATAGCATCCCTGTAAAGATGAACCAGGCATCTACAGCCCATGAAGCTCTGCAAAAATCAGAATATTATCCATCAGTCTCAAAGCTGAGATGTGATTAAGAGAGGAGCAGCCACAGAGGGAGGGATCCACCAGGAGAGGGTTGCACACACTGGCTTCAGGTGGAACGACTGAAAAACCCAAAAGTGGAGCAGAAACAAAACAAATAATGAGTTTGCAGAAATGGCTTGTTCAGAGGGGTTCAGCCAGGAATCCTGCCACACTCCAGCAGAGGGAAGCAGAAGAACACAGAGGCATGTCCCCAAACCCCACACATTTTCCATCTATCTACTGCCTCTGAGATACATCCTGCCCCCCTGCCTCCATCCCTGCCTTCCTCCTTTGTTTAGCACAAATGAGCCCATTTCCTTTATTGAACAGCAATGGAAAGCACCCCCCTGTGAGGAATCATTCCATAATTTCTGTGTCTCTGAGGCGGGGGTGTGCAATAATTGAAAGTGCATGGTTAACCAGCAGCACATGTCACACTGTGCCTTAACACAGCACAAAACAGCTCAGGAGCAATACAGCTCAGAATTCTTCCTAAAAGCTCCCTTTTGAGCAGGATTTTATTCCCCCTGATAGCAACACTGAACCTGCTATAATTCTGCAGGCATTAAATCACCACGTTGCCTTTAATTTGAAAACATACAAACCCCACTTTGTGTGATGGTGCAGCACTGGAGGTTTCACATCAGATTATTTATTACTTGGGAGCTTTTTTTCATGGGATGCAACTCAACTGTGCCAACAGCTGTGTCAGGAGGGCCAAGGATCCACCCTGCCCTAAGGTCCCTTCCAACCCAAACCATTCTGTGACTCTGTGACCTGTCAGTGCCAGAGCCTGGGCTGGTGATTGAGTTGTGAGGAAAAAGGAACATTTTCAGTCATAATGCCAACACATGAATGGTAACAAGGTGTTAGGCAGGAGATAAGATTAATTTATTAAAAATTGCCTATGGTTGGTGCAAGGATTTCTTTTTCTCCTACCCGAACAGCTATTTTTATGATCATGAAGAAGCAAAAAATGCAAAAGTGCAAGTGGAAAAACAGAAAAAAATTTTTGGAGAAACAGAGAATTATATTTTTCATTACAAAAAAACCTTAAAGCAGTTCTGCAGATGAGTTGTGAGGTACCCAGGTTGTATCAGGGCCTACTACAACAAAGAACAATTTTGTGTAAAGAAATGCAAATGTACCCAAATTTCCATATTGTATTTCCATAACAGAACCACAAGATTATTCTTCATCCCCAGTCAAACTTTCATATATATATGTAGTTACTAATTTAAAAGATGTACAGGGAAAAAAAGCTTAACATTTTCAAACTACTTCACTTAGACAAAAGAAAAAATAATTCCTGAATGTCAGTAGCACAAATTGTGGCATGTTTGTGTTTCTACTGAAAACAGGGGTGACAATATATTCCATATATGCAAAACAACTCACAAATTGTTGCAAGAGACAGGAGGTCACTGTTCCTCTTTACCAAGGGAAAAGCCCAGAAGGACTGGCAGGTGTTTTCCCCACTTTAAAACACAGCCTTTAACCATTCCCTGCTGTGAGAGCACCACTGGATCCTACATCTTTCCTTGTCCCCCCTCCAAATATCCTCAGAAGCATGGATCTGCTGCAGCAGATCGATGAAACCACTGCAATTTGTACTGCACATATTTCCCTTAAAACAGCTCCAACTTCCCTGAGTGAATACCCAGTTAATAAAACATACTTGAGAATATATTTGAGTGTGGCTTGCTCTGTACAAATCCTACATTCAGCCCACGCTGTCCTCAGGCAAATCTCCCTCTCAGATCTGGAGGTCTCCAGCTTTTCTAAACACTTTCCAAGCAGTGACTACAATATTCAGGATCCTGCTCAGATCCCACACCTGTCTGAGACATTTTCCTCTGTTTGCTATTTATTTTTGCACTGAGAAAACAAAAATATTGATTGGTGATTTGCTCTGCATTTTAGTTTAAGAAAACAGCTCCAGCTTTGAAGCTGCAAGAGCCAAGGAGCCAGATGTGTCTACTGGAAATAACTTCCAGGGCTTAAAATATGGTTTCTGTCATCAGAGCAAGGAAGAGGAAAAAGTCCTTGTTTAACTGCTCACCAGCTTTGTTCTTCCCTGGCTGAGAGAGTCTGGGAGCAAAGAGAATCTGAGGCTCTTGGGAATGATTAAGATCATACAATTTTTTAATATAAAATGTAAAAATGCTTAAAGTTTGTTTGAGATTTTTCCCTCTCAGACCTGCAGTGCAGAAAAGTTTTATTACTTTCAGGAAAGTGCAATAAAAGATGAGACTTCAAAATCAGACTTCTACTGCCTCAAAATCAAAAATACCCCAGAAGGGCTGAGGCTGGCTGGGATCTCTGAGATCCTGAGCCCAAACTGGGCTCAAAGTGGGGCAAATCAGCAGGGTTTGGTTCATGGGGTTACTCCTCCCCAGCTGCAAGACACTTCAGAGCTCCAAATCCACCTGCCAAGCACCCAAATAATTTTTTTTCCAGGCTGACACACCAAGAGCTCCTTCCTGCTGTGGAGGAGGACAGGAATGGCATGAGTGTGCTTTCCTACGTGGTGAGGAATTACAACCAGGCTCTTTCCAGGAATCTTCCTCCAGGCAGAATGTGAAGTTCAGAGTGACTCAAAGGAATAACTTGGAGAAAGAATTCATTCATTCAATCCCCTGACACCTGGAGGATGGGAAACCTGAACATACTGGGAGGTGCTCAGAGCATAAATAGAGTTGTATTCAACTCTACAGTAACAGTGTAAGATACTGGTGGGGTAGGGAAATAAAGACTGAGCAAAAATAGCAAAAAGACAGGAGATTTAACCTTTGCAAACCCTGCTGTGCCTCTGCCAGACTTGCACCAGCACCTGAAAGCAGCTGCAGCACAGCAAGTTCAAAATCCAGCCATGGCTCCCTGGCCTCGAGGGTTGGGATGGCATTCAGAAATGAAGAATGATTCTCAAGGGCTGCAGAAGAAAAGACTTTCATGATTATAAATGACACCCCAGCCAAAAATGACAACAAAAATCTCTTTTCCAGTTGTGCTAATAAGACCACTTTTATTCTTCACAACTCTAAAGAGAATTAAGAAAGTAAACAAACAGAAAAAACCCTGTCTTTAAAGAAAATTGAAATTTTTCAACCAACTGTTTCTTCCCTGTAATTGTATAGAAGAGCACAACGTGAGTAGAGTTCAAAATGATTCAAAGACACATTTTTCAGTCCCCTCCTGGAATTCACAGAAAATTATTATTTTTAATTAAAAGAAACAGGTGGTCATTGAATCAACTGATTTTGATTGCTGCCTTTTGTTCATGTTCTTCTTGTATAGAATAGAACTGATTGAGTTGGCAAAGGGAGAAAGAAGAGCTGCATGACTCTACTCCCAGGGATTTGTAATTTCCTAATTACTAGAAAGACACATAAATCCGGAAGGGACTCGGTGTTTACTGGCTATTTTTTCTTCATTCTTTTTTAATGAAGAAACTGCAGTATAATTACAGAAAGTGCACAAACAAAAGATCCTGTTAGAAAATTATTCATGACTAGGAGAAAGGGAGAGAGATTTTGTTTCAGATACAACTCACCGTCGTGTTGCTGTGTACAAATCATTTCACTAAAGATGAAATCCAGGGGTCTGGATTCAAAAGGAATTCTAGAAATCCAGAGACAGTCTGTATATGTCTTGCCTAAACCCCCTCATTTACTGGCTTTAGAATTTTGTACTTTGTTAATTAATTTGTTGAACAGGTACACTTTTCAACACAGAGCACCCTTTACACCTTGAATACATGTCACAAAATACAGGTTAAACTGATCAGAAGCAAGAAGTAATTTTAATAAATTTCTGCTGTACAGAAGTGTATTGCTATTTCTCCATAGGTACAATATGGTGATTTGTCCAATATTCCAAATGACAGTGGAGTTTCTATGCTTTCCAATGGATCTGCAATGGGGTTGGATGCAGTGATAAAGAACTTAATTGTGTGACATCAGGTTGCATGAGAATTATTCTATATTAATATACTTCTGTACAATAATGTCTCATCACTTCTTAAATATTTCAATATATTTGAGTACAAGACCTTCCCATCATTTCTTAAATATTTCATTACTGGCCAATTTGCTCATGATAGAGATGGTACAACTTTGTTTTTCCTCATTATCCTCAGCTGGAGCTTGTATCATCCATCTCTCATTCCCTTAAACAGAAAATTAAAGGAGGTGAAGAAAAATCACAAAAATCACCTGGAATGCCCCATTTCCCTGCCAGAGTGGTGACCTGAGGGCAGAGGCATCGGGTCAAACAATTCAACTTGTGCTGGAGCTGGATGGTGTTCCTACAGGGAATTGTATGAACATTGATCCAAGAATTCTGGGGGAAATTGGACTGGCTCCAGCCACCCTTTAGGGAGCAATCCCAGCCCTAAATGAAGTTCACTGCTGGCAAATTAAAGCTTCAGGAAGTCTTTGTGACCCCAAACTTCCTGACCGCAGCCAACGGCAAAACCCACAGAACTCCAGCTTTCATTTGTAAAGCCAAACCTGCCCTCAGCTACTCCTCTCTAAGGTGGTTTGAATGAAGGTTTTTACAACCATGGAGTGATAGATCCCAGCCCAGAATCCTGAAATGATTTGCCAGAAACCCCCAGAGCACAGCGGGAGCGGCGCTGTGAGCGCGTGTGGAGATGCAGCTCGCTGAGCTGCTGCCTCTGAGCTGATTCAGTATGCAAGGCCCTGAATAATAACTGGTTCACATTTCCCACTCCTCCTCCGTTTTCCCCTCTAAAATGCTGAAGAACCCACCAATTTATAAAGGCACACCTTACTTGTTCTCACTAAACCCTTACCCACCTATTTACATCGCTCCTTCTCTTCTTCCCACCTCCCACAGCAGCAGCTGCACACTCCAGGAGATCTCCAAGGAAAAACATTTTTATGTCCGGATGCATTGCTACCAAACAGGAACATGCAGCATCCATACACACACCAACATGTGCTCCAAAAGCTGGAGCTAACCCCACGAACTGCTGTACAGATTTGTCTGTGGGAACTGAGTGCTGCAGGAGGGTGTTCCCTGTGCAGTGAGAAAGAAATCCAAGGAGAAGTTGGGCTGTCCCAGGGAATTACACAGAATCAGGGAACATCCAGTGAGACACTCCTCAGAGCTTTGCATCTCTCCTTTACTTCTATTTCAAGTTAAGAATTGTTATTTTTCTGGACACACTCCACTGGAACCCTGCATTGATGTTTCAGCAGGTATCACATCCCTGCCAATCACACACAAGCTAATAAATACATTTTAAAATTGTCCTGCCCTTTACAAAATGACCCATCTGTTTATTCTGGTACAATGGCAAAACAGCACTGAACTGAGCAGAAAAAACCAAAACAGAAACATCAATTTTTGAAAAGTCTGAGAAATTTTTGGTTCAGAATCAGTCAGAATTTCACAACTCAACAGCTCCCTCACACAAGAACCTGTGGGGTGGCCTGCTGCTTTTCATTTGACAAACTTTATTAGACAGACATGAATCTGAAACACCCGAGCAAATTGCCTTCAAAAGTTACTCACTGAATAATTCATTTTCTTGCCTGATATTTTATACATTGGTTAAGCACCAAAATAAAGGCAGGAGGGAGGGTAAAATATGCATAATTTAAACCCCCATGTCTCTGTTCTGTTCTGCATCTCAGCTCTGTGTTTTCAGGGGTATGAAGGTTACCACCTATAAACCAGGCAGACATGTCACCACACGGGCAGAATTTTGTCCTTCAGAGACAAAAACTCCATGAGAGATCTCTACCTACAAATCCCATCAATGATTGAAGGGTTTGATTCAAATATGTCTATCTCCAAAAGTGCAGCTCAGTGTGAAAAACACTGCTCTCAATAAATCATAGCCATGATCACACCATGGGAGATGCTCAGGCAGAGTCCTTGGATGGTCTTTTACATTGTATAACCACTCAAACACTATTTATTTCTGCATGGAACAGATGTTTTTCCATATGTCTAAATAACCCTTCTTCAGAAAAGTAACTCAAGCACATTAAATTTTGCAGACCAAGGAATATATACATCAGACTCATTAGTATTTTTAGAACATTTGGGATCCTTTCTATAGGGAAGTCAGTATTTCTCATTGTAAAAAGTCACTAATCCTACTCCTCTGTATAAAACATAAATAGGCAGCTAAGAGTGAATGTGCAAGATGCTCTGACATGCTTTAGCACTCAGATCCTGACCTTACAATGGCAGAGATCCCAGCCAAGCTGTCTGGCCCATAATATTTATCCATGCCAATGTAGCAGTTGCTATTTATTAGCCAATTAAAAATTCAGAAAACACTATTGAAACTGGAAAAAAAAGTTAATGGTACACAGTAAAACCGCTGAAAGAAGGACAGGTTTTTAGCACAGGCTCCTGGTCCACCAACATCTGGCAGCTCTGTTTGTGCTTTAAACCCAAAATTCGATGCCACTCTCAGGGAGAAAAATGTTTCACTGAGAACACAGCTGAGGGCACACTCAGATTAAAAATAAGAATTGACACAAATCTGTCCCTTGAGTCGAATTTGACCCTTTTGAGGTTTTCTAATCAAAAATCTGAACACAATAAGGACTGTTTAATCACATCAGAGGAGTGCTGGGAGCCCTGGAAGAAGGATCTCCTCAGGGCTGCCATCGCCGCGTTGCTCCAGAGCTGGATGAGCCTGAACACAGCATCAGGAAAAGTCCTCACAGCATTTAGCAATGAATTATAATGAAATCTATAAATATTTAATGTCTGGCAATTAACTCTGTCCTCTTCAAAGGGGAAAAAAATAAAAGGAAATATGGAAAGGCTTCACCAAACCATTTAGTAACATGGCAAATTCCTCCCCCAGCTATTTCGAGTGTGCCCATCCCAAAACCAATCCATGGACACAAATTTCAGTAATAAGCATTTTTCCTTCTCCTTCTTTAATGAGAGTGTTTTTCTCAAGGCTGCTGATGGTAAAGGAGCTTCCCAGATTACACTGAAGGCTCTGGGTTTGGAAGAAAGCCTGCACAGAAACGTTTTGCTGGCACAGTGCTCCCAACAAAGGGAAGGCGAGTTTGGATTCCTACTTTTTATTTCTCAGAAATCACTTTGTGGGTAAGAACATCCCTCAGAGGAGCCTCTGATGATGAAGATCTCGCTGCAGAAAACACTTCAGTGTTCACCCACACTAGGGCAACATGAACCTTTATAAATATTTCATTTTCCTTGTTATTTGGAACATAAACTATAAAACCACGGCCAAACTCTCCAAGAATCCTCATCCTGTGACGCTGACTGTAACAGTTCTTGATTTTACAGGTCAAGTAAGACTCTTCAGCAGACATTCCTCTTTCCTCCTCCTCCTCCTCAGCCTGAGAGCTCCCAGTCAGTGTAAATTTATGGTGTCCTCAATGCTGCTGTGCCTGTCATCCATCATTGCTGAAGTCCATCTTGACTGCTATCAGGTCTGTTTTATAGTGAAAACATATATGCATGAGCAACAGACCCAAAAAATACCCCAAAAAAAGAGTGAAAAATACATAAAAAGCTTTAATTTAATAAATAAATAGCTTTTTTTTTTTTTTTTTTTTTGTTCTTTTTACAAAGGGGAAACGTTGTGTCGTTTTGGCTCCATCCTCATTTCACAAAATTCAGTCACCAAACACATACAGGGAGTCCCTGCAATGACAACTGCAATTACAACTGTAATTAATTTGCCAACACGAGGTTGGACACTTGTCTGCTGGTTGCATCATTTATCACTTAGATTCAGCCTTTAGCTGGGAGCTCTGCAGGCTGATATTGCCACAGAGGAAATAAAAAATTGCAAAGACCTTATGTTCTATTCAGAAAAGGTATTCCAGAGCAATGTTTATCAGGATTTCAGCAGGCACCCAGGAAAATTGCTTGCATGGATGGCAGCAGAGTAAGGGCATTATTCCTCATCTGCAAGTAATGTAATTTTTTAAAAGAAGAAGAAAAGAAACTGCTCTTCCTCTGTAATACCAATCTACAGATTAACAGAGGCTTTTTCTAGTACTGCCAGCTAAGCCTTTGTAAGGCTGCATCAAAAACAATTATTAAAATTAATCCCAGGTACAAATGGAATTGCATAATATTAATCCTGCCGAAAGAAAAATCTGCAAAAACTGACACGAGGAGCAAAGAAAACACCTTTGAAACCCACTTTTGCCAACACTGGTGAGGTGCTGTGCCTGCAGGAGCAGAGGAGCAGCACTGGTGGCAGGCAGGGGTCCCTCCTTCCTTCTCTGGTGGCCACTTTGGCAGCACAGACATCCACATCTGGACATCCACAGCTGATCAAGAAGCAGCTAGAGGTGGTTTTTTAGTTGGAGATTAAACTAAATTTAAAACCCTGGGAGAAAAATGCTTCCATGACGGACTGCACTATGTGTACAAGATGGAAAAACCTAAATGCAAAGCAAATATTAATGAATTAGCAGCCAGAAATTACAACTTCAGGGGTCCTTAAGAAAATTCATTTCATCCCAGAAAACATGTCCTCACCATTACATGAGGCAAACCCAAGGAAACAATAATGTGTGCCCTCCAGATGAACTTTTACATTTCAGAGACAACAAATGGTTTCAGATAATACTTTTACAATGTGCATAATCTAAATTATTAGATGGCAACATAATGCAATTAGCACGACAAAGCTTAATACTAATATAAATCCTTCTGTTACAGCTTATATTGAGAATTTAATACTCAGGAAAAAATCTGTTCATTGCTCCTCACTGGGCCTTTGGTTTTTATAAAAATAAATTTATTGATGGGTTTTAAGTTTGCATGGAAAGCTTCATCTGTTGAAAGAAACCAAAGATGCGCTGCATCAAGCAGATACAATATTTAACTGCATTTTATTCCCTGTGCTGGACAGAGATCAGAGGTTTTGCACAACAGAGCTACAACCATGGTGCAGAACTGTAGTTCCTCTGACCTAGGACTGCCAGGAAGTGTCTCTGATAGAGGGGATAGGGGAAATCCATAAACTTCAGCAAGTGGAGAGGACAGAAGACACAAAGGTGTAGGACTAAGCCTCATGTGACTGCTACATTTCCAGTCAGATTCAGGGCATCTCCATCAAATTCATGGAGTGCTTGTGCAAACAAAAAAAAAAATACCTGACCTGGTACAAAGGTACAAAGATTTGATTTTTTTAATTTTTTTTTAAATTCAGATAAGATCAACATGTCAACCTCTTTCCCACATTTTGGTCATTCCTGTTCACTCAAGATCATACCTAAGTGTTAATGCTCCTTAGATTTTTGTTAGAGCTCTCTCCACTGCCCTTTTCTGAGATTTATGGGCAGCTTTAGTGCCTTGAAACAGTGGCAGGGACAATGACAAAGCACTTCTCTGCTCCAGCACACTCAGCCTTTGCAGGTGCCTTTGGAATCTGACATATTTTTGAAGCCAAAAGTGGTCGCTGACTTTGCACCTCCCACCCTTGGGATTAATTCCAGACAAATAATGTGGGACATGAGCTATGGAAGGGCAAACCTCAGCTCAGCCACGAGGCACAAATCATCCATTCCACAAAGAGGGAATCTGCCCCACAAATGAGGATTATTCTGGCTGCACAGCAGGGCTGGAGCTGCTGAGAACGAGCTGCTCAAGCACTTTCTGCACATGAGCTGCTGAGGAAGGAAAGGCCACGCTCTGGAGATCCTCTGACTGCAAGAAGTTATCTGAGAATTTCTAGCAGCCCTTCAACACAAGGAAATAAATTTATCTGGTACCAGAAACACCACCAGCAGCCCCCACTAAGTCAGCATTTCTGCTGGCAGGCAGAGCAGCAGCAATCCCCATCTCAGCGTGCGTTTGGGGAGAGGCAAGAGTCTGACCCACCTTGGTGAGGACTTACTCTGACATGCAATCAAAGCCAAATCAAACCCAATTCCCAGCCTAGACAGACTTTTCCTGCATCTCTGCCAATTATTATTGCTGTGCTAAAGATTCTCCTCCAGCACTGCAACAGATTTTGACTTAACATTAAACACCCTGCCCTGGGTTATTGTGAGCAGGGTGACAAAAGTCTAAAGCACAAGAAATCCCACAGCTGATCATGACTGACTGCATCTGGCACAGAAATCTATACAAATGCATTATTTAAGAAAAAATAAATTGCAGCTCGGAAATAAGATCAGTTCAAGATGAAACCAAAAGGTAGTTTCATAAAAAATATCAGTTAGAAAAGTAACATTAAATTTGCAGTAAAATGAAACATGGTTACAACATTAAAAAAGTAATGATAGTGTTAAGTATTTACAAAATCATATTGTCACTCCTAAGCTAAACATGGTTTTAAAAGTGGTTAAAACAAATGTGTCTCTATGAACCACTATTACTTTTAGTCCCAAATTCACCAATTTGCTTTCAATTCATTCACTGCCTTCTCCCCTTGCCCACAGTTGCTGCCATTACCTTTGTGCCTGGCTTGTCAGTCACAGGATCAGAGACTGGCACCTCTCTCCTTCCATTCATCACTTCCCCATTTGCCTTCAGCACTCAGCATCATTAATTTATCAAGTCTCATTCCTTTCAACTCCCACGGCTACTTCAAGTGTGACAGAGCATGGTCTTGTGCTATTATTTTTATTTTTTTACATATTTCCTGTCAGGCAAAACAAATGAGGCTACTCTGCAGCAGGAACACAACATCAAGAGAAAAGCTGTTACCAGAGCTTGATAGAAGTTTAAGTACACGAAGTATAAACACAGCTCTATGCTGTATTATTATTTTTATTATTATTTTTATTATTGTTATTAATGGGGAAGCATCTAAAAGAACCACAGAATTTTCCCTATACTGGCAGGCACGTTCTCATCTCTGTATTACATGAGCTATCTGAAAAGATCTATTAAAGCATTTAGACATGTTTTATTACCACAGCAACAACTTTTTTTTCAATAAGTTCTTCAGAAAGAGAGTAAATTTTGAGCCTGTCAACCAGCAAAATAAATTGTCCAACAGAAAACAGCACCAGCCAGTCCAGCACAATCCAGTTAACTTATTAGTCAATGCCAGACACGGTGGAAATCTTCCCCACAGAGTGATCTGGGCAGCCTCAAAGGTCACAGCAAAGCTGGGTTTTGACATGCCACACCAGATTCCCAGAGCAGAAGCTGTACCAGAATAGCCAGGGTTTTTTTTTTTCAAAATTTTGCAGTGAACCACTGTTCTAGACCCTCAAAAAATAAATTTTAAAAATGCAAAATAAAGTTTTCCCACATTTTTGGTTTTTTTTAATCAATAACAAAATAATTCAATTTGGAAGGCACTGAACTATTTTCCAGAGATTTTACATTATGCAACTGACAGTCCTTTATCAGCAAACCAGTCCATACCTGAGACTAAGAGAAAGAATTACAACAGGTTTGATCAAATATGACATTTATCTGTGCAACAGCCACCAATGAGCCACTTATTCCACAGATAAATACAGATGCCATGAGTCAGATTTTCTCTTCCTTATTATTTTTTGTATGACACTGCATTATAGATAAGAAAGAAAAAACACCTGAAGTCTCACCCTGCAAAAAGAACAATTCCCAAACGCTCCATAAATAAAACTCAACCAGTTCACATGATGGAGAGATATTAATTTGAAGTCCCACATCTGTGCAATTTTTTTTCCCTATTTTTTATGACATGGTTTCATTATTGCACTCTAGGGCTTTGGCTGGGCCCCACTGTCTGCTGGTGATCCATGGGTGGTGAGAGAGGTTAATAAAATACAGACTTAAAACTGTACAAGTGACTTTATCCAAGCCCTTGGCTGATCATTTTTATCATTTTTCCTCTACCCCCAGCTCCTCTCTCAATACATTCACCCCTAGTGTCTGACTTCTGCTCCTGATGCAGCTCAACCTTCTGACTCACTGAACAATTTCCTTTTTAGTCTGGCTTTAGTAGGTTCAGTCCCAACACTCACAATCAGCACAGATATGCTCAAGAGTCTCTTAAAATACGCAACATTGTGAGACTTAATTTTTTAATGTGCCATGGTTGAGAGGCCTCAGTTTAGAAAACAGGTTATCACTGAGTCAAGCTTTGATTTTGCAGAGAATCAGCAATGCACTTCTTGTAACAGCAGCGCTTCCCAACAAACACAGAGACTATAATTAAAGTAACACAATTAAGCAGTTTTTCTGCTTAATTGTGTTACTTTAATTCTGCCTGCCCCAAGACTGTACTAAGCAAGGATATTAAACCCAATAGAAAAAAGTTCTCATGTCTAATCAGACACAGTAAACCAGGTAAATACTTTTTAAAATCAAAGCTTTCCCTGTTAAATAAAGCAATGTTGAATACATGGACTGAAATAAAGCCCAAAATATGAATGCTGAATGTTTGTGAAGTAAGATTATATGTTTAAAACCTCCTCTGCAGAGAACTGTCTTTACATAAACTGCAGGTTAACAAATGAAAAATTACAAAAGCTGTGGATTAAAAACTCCACAGGAAAGTATTAATTAATCTGCTGTTAATGAAGACGAAACAAAAATCCTTAACCTAAAGGTTCCTATAATGCTCCTTGATAAAACATGTCTTTGTGCTCACGTATTACCAGTTTACTTATCATGCCCACAGCACCATGAAATGGAGAGTTTAGAGTAAGTAGTCAATCCAATAAAATGGTGATTTATTCTGGAAATGCAGGGTTAAATGGCAACATTGATTTGAAACACAACTCCTCCACTCAGAGAGAGACATCCCTGTACAGAGTCACTAAATGTGACAGGATTGTTTGGGGGAAAATATGGCAAAGGAACAAGGAACAGAAATTAATTGGAGACAGTAGAACTGAAGCAGAAATTTGGAGATGTCAGAGGAAGTGATATGGGAAGAGCAGGTTCTCTTTGCACCATCCTACAGGGATTGGATTACTTCTATAAATACACAAATACATAAATATACATGTGTCTCCTTTCCAACCCAAACCAATCTATGATTCTGTGACACATCTGAGGATGCTGGATCAGACTGGAACAATGATTATCCCAAGCACTCAGAACAAATTTAAAAAAAACACCACCACATCCTTATCTCTGACAATGAAGTTTTAACCAGCGGAAAAAGAAACTTTCTCAGTGAATTGGTGAGTGCCACACGACTCTGAAATCAGCATGCTGATAAGGAGATACTCCCAGATTTGGGGTCTTATGATTCCTGAAGCAGACATCTGCTTCCAGATCCCTGGGGTTCTGAATTATTTTTAAACTCTGAACAAAGAACACTTAGTACCATGTACTTCCAGTGTCACAGCTGCGTTATTTTAAGGAGACAAAAAACTTATTGGAATATTTTTTTTTAATTTTGCAATATTTTAGCTTGAAGTTATTAAACTGTCCCTTGAGGATTCAGGACCTCCTAGAAGACTCATTTTAAATATTCAGTGTCTTTCAAAGATACAGTCTTCTCACACGGCCTTGGAATAAATGCCTGAAATATCTCACTGCAATACCCCAGATGGAGCCCTTGGTTGAGGAAGGGGTTGGGTTTCTTCTTGATTAGAGAACCCCAAAATGTTCTGAGGTGAATGGGCCCACAAGGATCATTGAGTGCGACTCCAAAGGGAGCGGCCCAAAGAGGGATCAAACATAACCTTGGTGCTTCTGGCTCCAGCCAACTGAGATCATGTCAGACACCAGAAAGCTTATTCTCCAAATCTCCAACTGGAAAATTTAATCCCCATAAACATTTCCAGAGGCTGAGAAGCAAAGACCTTCTATTTTCACAGTGCCCTGTGCAAGCAGAGCAGGGGGTGCAGATCCCATTTGAGGTCAGGAGAGTGGGAATTCTCTCCAGGCCCCTGTGGGGTCCAGGCAGGACTCATTTCCTCGGTGTCATTACCAGTCTGTAAAACAGCTGTGTGGAAAGGTCCCTCCCTTGCAGGGATGTGCTGAGTGGGGAGTTGGGGGTGTCAGGCTGAGCCCTCCTGGCTGGGCTGCAGAGCCTCAGGGATGCTCAGGGATGCTCAGCACAAACCCAAACACAGCTCCTGACCCCTGGGAAACATCAGGAGGACAAAGCAGCAGATGGAATCATTGCTCTGACATGGCTTAGGAGGAAAAGTCCAACCTGGAGGATGCACTGAGTCCCCTGACATGACACAGGCAGTTTCCTCCCAAAAATTAGAAATAAGAGGCAAAGCCTCAATAAAACCTGGGCTAATATTGAAAGCCTGCTTTTGCATTTGTTAATGATTCATCGCTGACCTGATGATTGTTTCAAAGTTCTTAATGAATTCAAACTCAATTTACTCAGTAACACGGAGCTTTAGTCAATTTACATCTTACATATTTACAATGGAATTAAATGTCCCTCTTTGTTTCAGGATGATGAATTTTGTAGCTGTCTCCAACTTTAAATTGCTTAACAGATGCTCAGTCAGCCTTCACTGAATCACCCAAATAGTCAGCAAAGATTATTGCTTGTCTTCTCTGTTGTTCTGTATCATAAACAAAAATAGGTTTCTTTTTCTCCTTTTTTTTTTTTTTTAGAATAATTCAATTTCTTATAAAAGATCATTAAAATGAGTTTTAAAGAAAATTATGGAATATTACTGTACAGTCTCAGCATTTCAGGATATGATCACAGAGGATATTCTGGAAGCAGCAAGTTTATGCAAGGTCAGGGCAGTGAATATCCCAAAGGAAAACCCAACTCTATAAAGCAGCACAAGGCACAAAGTGCTTTAGTCCCAACCATGCTATTAAAGAAATGTTTGCTTAAGGCTGACAGTTCTTGAAGTTTGATGAAGAGTTGTTTACAACTAATTAATCTGAAGAATAAAAATGTTACTCTCTTTTCCATCTTTAACTTGCTCTCCTGGATGAACTATGAATAACAGAAGTATCAGAATCTCAGGAATTCATTGCTGTTGACAAGACCTGAGCACGTTGCTGCGTTCACCAGTTCTCACTCCTCCAAGGAGAGCTGCAAACGAGCTCTGAAGGCCATTACATCAAAATGATTTGCCAAACAAAATGATTTTGTCATCTGAGGGAAAGGTGGTTAACGGCTCAAAACTTCTGCCAGCCAGCTAATGAAGACACTTTGGCAGCATCTTCTGCAGAGATTATTCCCAGCAAGCAATGAAACACCATCTGCATGGCCAGAGAAGGGCAAACAGGGGGTTTGTACCGAAGAGGAATTCCTGATCAGTCATTCAGGACAAGGGCAGAATCAGGGCTCAATGGGGAAACAAACAATTAAAATGTTTCTATTAAAAACTGAATTAAATAGAGCAAACAAACACTGAAACAAACTAAAAGTATCAACATCCACTGAAGTGAAAATCCCTTGAATCACAATAGAAGAATCAAAAATCATATTTCATTTTACCTACAGAAGAAAAGAACTATTACATCTGACCACCATGGTCAGTGAACACAGGTCATAGCTTTAAAAGCCTTCAGGATTTACTGGTTTTATCTTCTGCTGTTTATGAAGAGGACATGCCCAGAAATCACTGAGGTAGGAATAAAACTTAGGACACCACCTAAAGCACAGATGTACTGGAATAATTCAACACTATTGATTTTCATTAGAAAAGTTACAGAGGAAATATTCAAATACATCAGGAGTTTCACATCTCCCTGTTTTAAGCACAGCATGGAGCATTTGCCAAGTCAAGATACAAAAGGAACATTTCTGTTGGTCAAGTAAAATATTCTGTCTGTAGTAAGAGCAGCTTTGTATTTCTTTGTGGAAAACTCGTCCTTTCACCTTCACCTGCCCAAAGAGCTCTGAAAACAAACAAACAAACCAGGAAAACCCCACAGCAAAGACCTAAAAGAGAATAAAAGCTGAGGAGAAATGCCCATTAAAGGAGGGTGTCAAAGACTGCTCTTTGGACTTGTACAGCTCCTTTCCACTGATGTACCTACACAGGGCTTTTACTCTTTTCTTTGGTTTTAAATGCAAAGATGAACATTTCTTTTCCATTTTCATGCAGACTGACATTTTTTCCCACCAGCTTTTTTCAGGCAGACAGCAAGTATTGTCTCAGGAGGTAACAAGTTATCTTGAAGGGACTCTACAGACTAATAAAATGCTTTGAAGAGTATTAAGGAGGTCAATCTGTCCAATTTGTTTTAATTGAACTAGACACAGATGGTATATGGTTTAGTTTAATTAGGCTGTAGATAAAGAACATTTCAACTTGCCAGTGAAGGATAAATCACTAAATAGCAGCAGCATATACTTGAAAATATAGAAGGCCAAAACCTTTGCCGCGTAACTGAGAAACTGGGGCAATTTCTATCAAAGGATCAAAAGACTAGTCCCATTAGAAAAAATAAGGAAAAACTTCATGAGGCCCTACATAAATTATGAGTAAATTGAGAAAATTGTAAAATACATTCTGAGAAACATTTATTTACTACAAAAGTAATGCTGGTTCTTTCATTACAGGAACATAATACAATAAGGCACAGTAATCTATCACAAACTATAGTTACAATTAAATAGATTATTCTACCCATCCATTAAGGAGATCTAATTATGGACTATCATTAGCAAGGACATAATTCTTTTTTTCCTTTGTTTTTTCGATTACTACCTATTTGTTTTCTCCCTTTATTGACAAACTTCACTTCTAAGTTATCATCTTTTAAGTCAAAATAACATTAACAGTCTTTTAAAAACTGGCTATACTCAGATGATTTTGCACAAGGCTGAGAAGACTGCAGAAATCCAGTTAAAGCTGTTTTCTCTAGTCTGCTTTTTGAAATTATTATTCCAGGAAGCTTTTTGAACCAACAGTTTCCTGCCACTGGCCTTATTTACAACTCCACCTCTTTTTAATCACAATGAATAAAACATATACAAAACTGCAAGGCTTATTAAAAAAAAAAAAAAAAAAAAAAAAGAGGGGGTGACAGCTGAGCCCGGTATTTTAGCCAAAAAAGATGGGGATGGTGGGCACATTTACTCAAATCAACTGCAGCAAATGCCCAGCTGATGGTGGTGACTGCAGGAACTGGGAGCCCAGCTCTGCACCTGCAGAAGAAATTTCTCCTTGCTGTGGTTATTTGAGTCTCCTAAATCCCAAGGAAAAAAAAAAAAAAAAAAAAAAAAAAAAAAGAAAAAAATTTAAAAAAAAAAAAAAAAAAAAAAAGATGGGGTGACAGCTGAGCTCGGTATTTTAGCCAAAAAAGATGGGGATGGTGGGCACATTTACTCAAATCAACTGCAGCAAATGCCCAGCTGATGGTGGTGACTGCAGGAACTGGGAGCCCAGCTCTGCACCTGCAGAAGAAATTTCTCCTTGCTGTGGTTATTTGAGTCTCCTAAATCCCAAGGACTGTGGGAGGACACCCTAAACCCACGGCAGCATCTCAAGTTCCATTTCCTACTAAATGAACTATAAATTTTTTATCTGGTTTTATAGGCATCACTCCCTATCATTTCTGCAGCAGTTGGTGCCATCACCACCAAGGCCAGAGCTCTTCCTGCCTGGGATTTTGTAGGAAATGCACTGAACACTTTTGTACAATCAACGTTTTCCTGAGGGCTCTGAGTGGAACAGATGCAGCACACTTTATTTGGCATCTTTTTAACTTTTCTTGCAGTTGTAAACCTCACACACTCTTTATTTCTGCGTTAAAGAAACAGTTTAAATACCAAGTTTGTAAATCAAGCACAGTTCATTAAGCACCAAAGACTCCCACTGACTCAGATGCAAATTTTGTACTAATGTTAGAAATGCTTGGAAACCCACTGCTTCCCAGACCTTTCCCTGAATTTGTCTTCACCCCCCAGACTTCCAAAGCAGTGCCTTGCGTTCAGAACATTCTACAAATCTCAGCTGCTGGCCCCTGCAGTTGAGAGCAGTTCTCATTTTTACTGAGCTTTCCCTTGACAAACAAGTGATTTCTTAAAACGGGAATGCTGAGCCACATAACTTTCAGTACTGCAGGTTTTTTCCACCCAGGTATTTGTGGAACTGCAATGTTTTTAAAATAAATATATGCCATAAATACTTTTAGATATATGACACTTCTGCCCAAGCAGACACACAACTGCATAACAAAAATCCAGTGCAAATAGTAAATATCTTGCATTTTGAACAGCACAGAACACCCTCACAAACTCCCACATCAGGTGTTGATTTATTAACCTAATTTTCAAAAGCACCAAGTGCCTCCTTGCAGCTCCTGTTGGCTCTGCTGGGGAACACAAACACTAATGAGCATGGAAAATGAACAATATCTGTGTTCACATGCCTGCGTGTGCATGGATGAGGAATTCCACATCCCCTTTACAGTAGGGCACATTTTGCCAAAAGGCCTTAATTAAAAAAATAAATCTCATATTCCAGATATCTTCATGCATGACATTCTCAGAAGGCAAAAAAAAAAAAAAAAATCTGCTACTTTTGAAGGAGGAACTTGATTTTTAATGCGATCCTTTTGAACCCAAACTTCAGGAAAGGTTTAATTTTTGGAAGGCTGTATTGATGAAGATGCATTGGTCTTTTATTGCAGTGAGTAATAACCCAAATTCTTGGAGTGTGTCCCGAGAGTATTGGCAAAACAAGCAGCAATGAACCTGAGGGAGGGGCTGCTGTGACACGACAGGAAAATGAAATGCAGCGTGAGGACGGCTGAAGTGAGAGAAAATAAAACCCTGCTTTTTTCCTCGTTTATTTTAGAACTACTTGAAAATAAAGTTTTATTAGAGGAGCCATTTCTGGACTGTTATGTCAGTGAAGTGACTTGATTTAGACACAGAGCTCCTCGTGAGGAGCCTGGAGGAGTTGGGGTCTGTGCTGGTGCTGTCTCCTCGTTTGACCCCGGGGCTTTGCTGCTGCCAAACACAAAGCTCTGGGAAGCACTTTGATTTGATTTGAGCTTGTAAGATCAGTAAACAGCTGCACCTTCTCACAGAAGAGCAAAGGATTAGTCTGGAATGGGAGAATAGAACATTTTCTACCCCTCTCTATAATGCACTTCCAGCAAATTAAAAAAAAAAAAAAAAAAAAGTGTTTCTATTTATCTTAATTTTACCTCTGTGTGGGCAGGTTTCTAAATCAAACATGTTAAATATAAACCCATTTGTGTGTGACCAAAGTCTTTCGTATTATTTATGGAGAGTCCCCTTTGTGCAGGAATATTGAACAAAGTCTGTTGATTGCAGAGTTCTTTTTATTTTCCTGAATGGCCCAATCATGCTCTTGGCACATGGAGAGACAAGTAGCAGATGTTAAACAAAACTCTGAGGGATTTATACATTCCTCCTAAAAGTTACAGGAATGCTTTATTTCTAGTGGGTTTGGGTTTTTTTTTTTGTTTTTTTCCTATCCTTCTATCTTTTTTTGGTTCTGCTTCTCCCAAAGTCTAAATACCAAAGTATTTTGACTCCTATCCTATTTGGTATTAAAGCAGAGTATTGACTTCACTACATTTCAAAACTGACAACTGAATTTTGGTAGAACAAGATCAACATGACAGAAAAAATCCCTGAAAATTTGAGAATAACCACAAAAATCAAAGCCTTTGGTTATTAAAATTCTTATTTTTCTTTCTCAAGGGAAGTAAAAATAATATAGTTTTAATATAGTTTATTATAGTTTTAAAAAGGGAATGACATTAATATGCATTGAGGAATGGGACTTCAGGCTTCAGATTTAACAATCCAACGTCTCTACTCATAACTAGGTCAATCTGTAGGTACTAATATAGATCTTGGAAAATAGAAGTGGATTTTGAGTAAGAAAGAATTTCACAAAGCTATTTGTAAGAAGGAATGCCCAGGTCTTCTTTCTGCTGCATGGTAAGATTGTAGGACTCAAAATGTCTTTAATTAAATGTAAATAATTTTTGCAGGAAGGAAAAAATAATTTGGGATAATCCTAGATTTCAAATTTTTCTATGGGAAAAAATTATTCTAGAATAAAACCTGGGTCAAAGAAACTAAGAACCTCCCCCAAAAACACTCCATGTATTTATGCATGGCCTATTTAACATAGGTTTTCTATATATTCTCATGCCAGTCTGTTCCTAACTCCCTCAAACCTCATCACTGCAGTCAGGTTGCTTTTTATCCTATTTTTGGACAGGGTAAATCAGAATTTTTATACATCTCTACTTGTACATACACCCTAAAAGGAACCATTCTCTGGTGCTCACTGGAGTCCCTGTCCAATCAATCATAATTTGCTTTTCATTCCAAGAAATCAGACTTTCAAACTGCACCTGCCTGTGATTTTCCAGGCCACTTTTCCCACTGGAATGACCAAAGTCCATCTGAAAGATGGAGGAAAAAGCTTTTTATTCCTTTTACGTATTTTTACCCAATCTCTGGCAACACAAAATGAAGAATAGTGACCCCGTGGACTCCAGTCTGTGATTTACAATTCCCAGCATTGTAATTAGACACCAAGTGCTCAACTTAATGATAATAAAGCAATTAGGTGGATAGGAGAAAAAGCTATTTGCAGACCAAAGATGGATCATTTCTCATCTTATTATAACTTTTATAAAAAGAACGAAGACCTTAAGATTTCGAAAATGCCTTTTCAAGAGGGGTTACATAGAAATTGCTCTTAAAAATTACACTGTTTCTATTAAGTTTAATTTTAAGACTTTCTTTTTGATAAACTCTTTAATTAATGTCCCTGAAGTTAATAATTTACTACATTCTACCAGTACTTCACTGCTAATAGGTTCTAACCTAAATAATAACTAGCTTTCAAAAAACTCCAGGTTTTGGGCTTTTTTTTTTTTCTTTTCTAAAAAAAGAAAGGAAAGTAGCCAAAGCTATGCAGACACATCTTACAGCTATTTTTGTAGAGGCTTTTATCTCCTTTCTGGTCCGTTCTCTGCTGGTCTGATGCTCCTGTTGCCATAGAAACAGACCTGAAGGTGCTTTGATACAGATTACAATGGTGTTCCCAACACTGAGACATTTCTTTCATCCTCAGTTCAGCAGGTACTGTTCTCATGAGGATGGAAAGGAAAAGGAATAAATCAATCTCTGACTTTTCCATCAATTAAATTCTCATTAGCAGAATTTATGATATGCTTCTGCCTTCAGTTTATGAGCTCAGCACTGATCACTGGTACTTTAAGGACTGAGGTTCATTAATTACACAGGCCATGCCACAGTTAATTTATTTGCAAGGGAACAGCAAAAATCAAATTATGAAGGGAATCATGACTGGCATCGTCTTAACTTCAGCAGAAGCTTCAGGAATTGGTTTTTCAGCACAGGTAATGCTCCTCTGCTTTAAAATCTGTTTGCATCAAGTTTCATTGGGCTGCTAGAAAAACCAGATCAATTGTAAAATGACAGCATATTAAGATAACACTTAATACACATTCCCTGAGGTCACTGATCACTTCAAGACAAATCCTATCTCTCCCAAAGGCTGAAGAAAAACCTGGGAGCTATTTGGATCTCTTCAGAGTATGACCCCAATGACGGCCAGTGAAAACGAGAAAACACAAGAGCAATGGCCAGGAAGGAACCCAAACTGTTCCTGTTCATGCAGAGCTTCCCTGATGCTTTCCCAGCAGCTGCTGGAGAAAGGGAGCTGCAGTGGAAGAGGGTGGCAGCTGCTCCTTCCCAGCCAGGATGTCCCCACCTCCCCTCCCTGCTTTCCTCTCTCTCATCGCCCTGCTCCAGGGTCACGGCACCTCCATGAAAGAGCTCTGCTCCTTCCTGAGAGCACAAGTTGTTCTTTCCTCCCCAGCCCAGAGGAGCCTCACTGGAGCTGTGATTTACACCAAGGAGCTGAGGCCACACCACCTCAGCTCAGCAGAGACCAGCAAACATCTGCAGCACCCCAAGGACAGAGCCCCAGCCACTCCCTGAGATGGGGACACTCTGGTGACACATTAAAATCACTCTGAGCATATGGGATCTGCAGTGCTTTTCAAAATTAGCCCACTTCTTTTATTCCAAATTAAGACTGAATCTAATTTTGGTGCAAGAACTGCCACCTCACCAAACAGACAGTGCTAAAAATTGCCAGCATTCTGCAAGGCTCTCTCAGTGGTCTGTCTGTGCCTCTTCTAGCTACTGAGTTCAGTGTGCCATAATCACTCTTTTTTATTTTAAAACCCACATAGTTTTGGGGGTGGAACCTGATAGAAATGTCTATGGTGCATTTTACACATGACATCTCATGTAACAAAACAGATTATTAGTAATTCTTAGGCATTCTGCCCCCCTAAACCCAAATATCAGCACATTTACAGAGAGTTTAAAGATTGACACAGGAGACTTTTGCCAAGGGGAAACAAAAGCTGACTAGGAAATAATGAATCTCAACCCAAATTGCACAAAACTCAATATATTCTTAACAACTGGAAAATAAGTGCTGCTGGAATCATGCTAACTTCAATTTGGGGAGTTAGAAAGAGTTTTGATGGTGAAAATCAGCACCAAGGAGTTGCTGGCACCACAACTGCACCCCATCCACAAGATTTCTTTTTACTACTGGGAATAACTTAGCTGTGAGCTCTCCTTTTATAGTCCCACTGCCTAATTGTTCTGCAGTGCTAACTTGTGAAAATCAGGGATATTTTTAGGTTCATCATTTATATACATTTCCTAACTGTCTGAGCAGAGCTCTGTTCAGTGATTAACTCTTAGCAGCATCACCTATGTTGTATTATGTACTGCACAGGAAATGGCTAGAAAGAAAAATACAAAGTCTAAATTTTATGATACAGCTATTCAGCACTTGCACTGTTCTCGATTGGGAAAATAAAAAATATACTCCTTATAAATAAAAAGCTATGAACTTTCAAATCTCAGAGGCTGTAACAAAAACCTAAACTGCACTCCCAACATCTCAGCACAAACTCCATGAACTGAAAGCCTGAAGGGCTGCAGTGGAGGATGTGAGCAAATGTTCCTTGGAGTCACACACTGTGCAGGCAGCCACCCACCATGGATTTCCTTCTCATGGGGTGCTCAAGGAGAGGATTCACACAGCTCCTTTCACACTGCAGGGAAATTTTTCCATGCAGAGGGACACAGAGACAGTTTGGAGACTGGGTTACAGGAAAAAGGTGGGAATTACCAGTAGTTATAAAAGTTCATGAACCTGTTCCTTTGTAATTTAATTCTGCTTTTGCTGAGGATTGCTCACTGTAGCTAAAAGCCGTTTCAGCTGCAATAAAAGGAGCCTGTGCTTTAATTTAGGAATAGAAGGTGCACATGTTTTCTCGGGGGATGATTAATTCAAACACATTGCAGCACAAGAACTGCTCTCACGTAACCTGGGAAGCTGCTTGCAGCCACTCAGAAGAAGGCATTTGGGAGAGCAGTGCCACCAACTTCTCAGCACAGGCAGGGATGGGCAATGCCATGAACTTCTGTGCCCAGAACCTCCTCCCAGTGCTGGAGGAAAATGAGCCCAATATTCCTCAGGATGCACAGAGCCCTTTTGGGCAGGTTTCCTCCTTTAATTTCTCTGCCTTTCCACTAAAATCTTACCTCTGCACTGATTCTGTTCAAATTGTAATTTCATTGTCAACATAACCACACTTTGTAATGAGCCACTGTCACACAGCACCATGGAAAAAAAACAACTAAAACATTAGAAAACCAAGCAATTTCCCCCCACTATTACATTTTAGGGCTTTGAAGTCAAAACCATAGACATGAAACCTTTATTTCTCCATAAACTGCTTTGGATATTCTTCAGAGATCCAAAAGTCAGGGTAACAACAAGCAAGAAAATGCTTATATTTGTAAGAAAAATTATCTTTCTGTAAAAAAAAATCTATCTTTTTGTATCTATCTTTTTTTTTTGTATCTATCTTTTCTGTCCTGTAAAATTTGTTTTAAAGCACTTATGATAAATAACAGAAAGAATAAAAATTTTCAGCTCCTTCAGCATCACCTGCTGCACTAACTGTGATCATGCTGGTTTTGTTATCCAGGACATGCTTTTGGGGAAAGGCTGCGGTAATATAGCAAGGAACACCATATTTTGACAGAAGTATGTTTGCATTGTAATTGCTTTTTATTAAGAATATTACCTACTGCCTGCATCTAATAATGTCTATTGCAAACAAAATCAATGTGATTAATAATTATCATAATTAGAAACCACAGACATACAAACACTTTTAGTTGTTTCCTTAATCTGTAAATAGAGGGGACTTCATATTTTCTGTTTAGGGAATGCAATGAAAAATTCCATCAGAGCTGTTTAAGAATCACTTCCAAAAATTCATACAGGCTTCTTTTAAAGAGAACAATTTTTAATCTGGCAAGCAGTGAACTGCTTCTTGCCAGGTCTCCCTGCAATTGTTTATCTTTTCTGATGAAGCAAGAAGGTTTTCATCTTAATTAAAAAGAAAATATTTCTAGGACAAGATTGCCTATTACTCCAAATTCAGATTAGCAATAAACCTGCCCCCAAACCTTAGTGAGATATGGTTGGACTTGGTGATCTTAAAGATCCTTTCCAATCTAAGTGATTCCATGATTCTGTAATATTTTATCAAATTATGTTTGTTGCTGCTCCAATCTCAAGATGTCCAACATTTATAACAGTTGTTTTCCACTGTACAAAACAACTACAGAGTTAAAAGCAAATCAGACAAGCCCTGCTGCTGCATTTCATTATCCTTGGAAAAAGACTGGAAAGCTTTCTGATTAAAACCCCTTTTTAACTAGTTTTATAGTAAATCTTAATACTGTGCTTCCAGTTACTGCCTTTTCTCCTCATGAGTTTGGTTTTTTTTAATTCCCTAGGCCAGTCAAGCAGCTCTCTTTTTCCATTCTGAAACCAGCCTCCTACATGTAAATATGATCTAGAAACATTATTAAATGCCAGTGGGGGAAATAAAATGGAAAAAAAAAATAAGAAGAAAAATATTCCAGCATTTCCTGGAACTGAACAGAAAAAGAAATCTGGTCAAGACACCTAAGTCCTCCAGGGCAGAGCAGTTATATTAATTAATTCTGGCTTAGTACAGAGGTGATTCTTCAAATCATTTTTCTCAGAGCCCCAGCCATGAAATGAGCAGTGTACCAGTGCAGTAAATGTGGACATCAGCACTCCCTGAGCCTCAGGGCAAACCCAACCCCCTGCTGCCACTCTGAGCACCAGCATTTCTGAATTAAGAGTTTCCCACTGGTCCCCCAGCACATGAATTTTTAAGGGTCACTCTTTCTCCTCCCAGCTCTGGAATCACAGAAACCATAAAATGAAAATCACATTGGAGCCTCACAGGGCTCATGTCCCATCTCAGGGAAAATCCACAGCACTGTGGAGAGAGGGAAACCCCAAGAAAAAAGATCTTAATTTCTTCTATTGGCAGCCCCTTGCAGCAGTTCCCCATCAGCAAATCAGCACACCCAAAAACCTGCCCTGTTATGGAGTAATTTGTCCCTTGCCACAAACTGCCCTTGAGAGGCCTGGTCACAGTTTAAGAGACAAAAAATTACTCAAAGATCATGCTTTAAAGACCTTTAACACTTCAGTTCTTTCCCAAATTCCAAACGAAGAGCTCCAGAATTCAACATAAAACATTTCCCTGAAAAACAGAATCATGATTCCTGAACTACCTCTGCCTTTGTACCAGGGGTGCACAGCTGGCCAGCAGTGACTTTATGATCCACTGAAAATCCTGCTTCAGTTTCTTCTGAACAGTGCCTTCATGACCACACTGATTTATTTTTGCTTTTTTCTTATTTTTTCTTCCTCTGAGTGATTTTTTTTGTTGTTTTAATAAACTATATCTCAACACATATAAAAAAATCTGAAATATTGTACTCTAGAACTGCATATCCCAATATCCAAGCCACTGATGAAAATACCCAACTCCTGCAGCATCCCACAGAACCACCCAGTTGTTCACATTCCCACTGAACTTTCAAACGTGCTTAAGATAATAAAGCTCCCAAAAATTTTCAGTATCAAGAGGATAATTGACTTGGAAATTGCAGTATGTAACCTTTGACTTCCCTGTGTTCAGTTACCCCGCAATGATGAGGGGGCTTTGCTGTTTGATTTTATGTAAGGACACATCTGGATCTTCCCATCCATTCTCTCCTAGGTGCTTAAAGGCTAAAAACTCACCAAGCACAGTCAGATTTCAAATCCATTCACTGTTGAGTCACCCACTCTAATTTAAATTTTTTCACTTTTTAATTTCTATTTATTTTGCTCATAATCCTCCCTTGGATTCTCTATTATTAAAATCTGAAAGGGAAATAGTGCTGATCCAGAGGCCATGCTCTGTGAGCTCCTGTGCACTCAAAGTCTTATAAACTTTTACTGAAACACAAACTACAGTCAAACACTATTTTAAATTAATGCCTGGGGTTTTTTTAATTACATGCAGCATGTAATTAGGAACATTTTAATATATAACAAAGCCACCTTCTGGTCACTGAATTCCGTTAACAAAGAAAACAAATATTTAACTCAATTTTTCAATAAACTGACCAACTATACCTTAATATTGAACACATCTTAACAAAGTTTGTTACAACACTCCATTTCTGAGGCTGCTCTTACATTTTTACACTGATTTGCCAAAGTTTTAAGTATTTCATCTATGACTTCACATAGTTTTAAGAACATCAAGCATCTTCCAAAAGCAAGCACCTGAACTGGAGATGAGGCTTCCTGTGACTCAGGAGGGCAGCAGCAGCAGGAGCTGTTAAATTCTACTCAACAGCATCAACAGAGAGAGGTGGCCATAACGAGAAGAGGAATAATTTCTGTTGAGAGCTGTTAGACAGCAGGAAAACAAATCCTGAGCTGCTTTTTGCTAAGAAACCAGAGCTCACACCCTGCCAAGTAATAAGGAAATGCACAATTTTTTTTGATTGTGTGACTTCTTGTTTCACTGAAACAGGATATTGCTCCCCAGACACCACCACTGCAATGCCACTCAAGGATGAGCACTTTATTCCTAAGTATTATTTTCCTTTTGGCACAAACAGGCATTTCAACCTCACATTTCAGCTACTCTGAGTAAAACAAGAAGAGACTTATTTTAAGCTTTCCTCTTTTGCACTCACCTTTACTAAGGCATTATTTTGCAAGGACTGCCTCATTTATATTAAAAGTACGGGGCACCATAATTTAACATTATTCTGATACACAACAATTATTATTATATAATGATTATAATTATTATAATTATTGCTCTGGAAAATTAATTTTATTAATGACAGTATTACTCTTACAATTAATGGAAGGGTTACACTGGAGCTTTTGAGTACACAAATTAATTGTGCACCTGCTCAAAATAATCTAGAAAAGGATATTTTAATATTTAAAAATCTGCTAAATGTTATGATAAGCTTTATAGCACACTACATTTCAGAACAAAGCTTGTAGCAACTGGGAGAATAATCAGTTGCTGAATTGTAAAAGGGTTTAAATTATAGTCAAACATTTCAGTAAATTAAAGTATAACATTCTAAAATCCTCTTTGTGTAATAGTACCCACTAATGTAGCACAGTTTTAATAAAACATATTTATTTTCTGATTGCTTTTAATCTTCAAACTGTTTTTGAGCAATTGCTGCTGTGTAAATATTGAAAATGATCATTTGGTAACCCAAATACAGAAACGAGGCATTAGACTGATTTATTTAATCACTAAGCCCAAAACCCCACCTCATGAAATGCAGTCAGCAATATTAAAGAACATTAACAACCTGTCACAGATTCTGTCACCATGAAAAGATTCTCAGTAAAATGAAATGGTCTCACACACAAACGTGTGTTCCCATTTCTGAACTTCAGGTGAACAACCCCAAAGAACTATCTTATAAAAAAAATATAAATAATCAAGAGCACTTTTAAGAGCCAAACCATTCATTATGGACACAGCAGAGCTACTCATGAGTGTTACCACTCAATCAAGAATAACTTCCATTAATATCCTACATCACAAGTGGGCACTAAGCTAAAACCAGATTTGGGTTATTCTCCTTGTGGTTTTAGGACGGACCAAAGTAAATCAGAAATCATCTCCTGATTAGAAAATGCAGGTATATAGTTCATACCTACAAATCATTGCTTACAGGGATAAACTATATGCAGAGAACAAGGAATTCAGCAGATTTTCTTTAATTGTTGAGACTTTTGCTGAAATTGGGCCCCTTTGGGGGTTTTGCCATCAACAGTCTCCAGCCAGATCAGGGTGAGAACATCACCCACACGGGGCTCACCTGGGTTTCAGCCTCTCTGCAGCTCAAGGCACTTCAAATACACAACTCCCCAACTCCAAAAGCCTGCTTTAGCTGTTAACTACATTTACAGAGCCAATTGCCCCATTGCAAAGCTAAAAGAAATCAGGAACTTTCAGAAAAACAAAGGTTTGAAGAACAATTTTGGTTTCTTGCCCTCGCCTAACAAGTGTTTTTTTAGAGAGGTCTGTATCAGCTAAACAAGAGATACTGAACACTCCCATCTTAATTACACTTCTAACTTTAGCATTTTTCTTCTGTACTTAAATATAAATTATGTGAAATGTATTAAAATGGAAGGTTTAAAAATTCTTCTCGGTTCTTCAACATTTCCCCATATTTTAATTTAAAAATGAGAGAACTTTTTAATATCTGAAATTTTCCAAGACCCCTTGTGGCTTCTGCCCATATATTGTTCAGTGACCTCCTGGCTGGCATATTGAAACAATTCATGAGAAGCTCATTAAAAGCTAGCAGGAAAATTCTTCTGGTGCATTTTATCAGAGGAAATAATGGCCTACAATCTAGAGCATGAATATGTGATAAGAAACAAAACAAAGCCATTCAGACAAAGAACACTTGGAATGTATTGTTCCCATAAGCAGATGTTAAATTACTTCACTGTAAAGTGGGATTTATAAAACCCAAAGAAATGTTATTTTTATGTGAACAAATGAGATCAGTTTATTATTTCAGCAGGGTGACACAAAGATCCTGCACATGTGTCTCACCAGGCAGGCAGATGTGTGGAGAGGAAAAACTGGTTGTGGACCAAAAATGCTACAGAAGCATGGACAGAGCAGGATGGAATGGGAGTAGCCAGACTCCTAGACTAGCTCAAACATGAAAATAAAATAAAAACCCAGTAAGCCAGCTGGCTCAAGATTAAATTGTCATTTAACTGGAGCTACAGATCTTTGTGTACAGTGAGACAAGGACCAGAGACAGCTCAAAAGATACACTTTGAGATAAGGTAGATAGTAAGAAAGCTCAGAGAAAGCTTCAGCCTTCCTGGGAATTGTTAATGTCAAATACATCCAACATAAAGCAAAGAAAATAAAACGCTGATTCATGGCTGGGTGAACGACTCAGGGCTGTCACATTCTGAGGACACTGTTCTTGGTCACACACTCAAGCTTACTGCTCTTACCAAAAATAGATTTTTCAGTCCATAAATGTTCACTTCACAACTGTTAAAACCCACTTGGACTCAATTATCTGTCGTGAAGAACCCATTGATCCTGTCTGTAATCCACTCTCGTGGGTGTAACAACATAAATCTGAAATGTCGGTGTACTCACATCAGTGTCGGGCCCCTTGTCAGCCCCAGGACAGGAGAAGGTGACGAACTCATGGCACCTCTTGTGAACCACAAAACAGCAAACTGGCAGAAAAAGGGGAAACAACAGTTAGAGTGGTTGGTGGTGGGGTTCCTTTTTTTTTTATTTTGTAAAAAATAGAAAATAAAACTTAAATATTTCACCTGTAAGTCAAGGAAAGCAAGCAGAGTCCCATGTAAAATAAAGACACAAGACACCAAGCAAACACTGTGATTAAAGAGGAGATAACCATTCACATTTAAAAACCAAGAGGCTCTACACAATGATAAATCTTTAATGCTGGAGACAGCCCACAGTGCTCAAATACAGCGTGGGATGAGCAGTTCTACAAAGGCACATTTCCTGGATCTCAATCCTGCTCTGTCACAGGAACTGTCAGTGTGCATCCAGGAGGCAGAAGTGAGGAATGTGAAGCTGGAATGAAACCCATCCTTGGGTGTGGGATTTGCTCCCCTGCACGCCTGGGGAAGGTCTGTACAAAAACCCAAATCTTTCCCAGTTAATTGTCTCTGTGAGGGACCAGAGCTCTCTGTGAGTGAGGCTGTTCTAGAGAACAAAGTGTTCTCATAGCACAGAATGGCAGGAGATAATGGGAAAAGAAAATTAGCTCCTGATTGCAATGTGAAGCCCATTTAAAATTTATGAATGATCTCAAAGAACTTCTTCTTTCTCACATAAAAAAGTTCCTGCCATGGGACTGAGGCCACAGGTTGTCACACAGGTCCCCCCAAACCACAGCAAAAGAACAACTTCCTTGAGGGTGCTTACTTTAAGAGTCAGTATTCTAGCTTTTCACCCCCACTATGGGTTCTTTCATAATATTCAACTTAGTTCAGATATTCTGAAATTGGTCCACATTTCAATGAAACAGACAATCAAGATTTGAGAGTTTATTACAAAAAACCTTGTAATAAACACTGTGCCATCAAACAGTGAGTCAGGAGACTATAATGAAATGATTTAAAAGTAATTCACAGCTTGTTTATAGGTAATGCATTCTCTGTATACTTGAAATTTTGCATTTCCAGCACATAAAAACACATTATTTCCCAAATCTCAAGAATAAAATAGACTTAAATTGCTTAACAACTGCAAACATTGAACTTCCTCAACTTCAGGAGAAAACATATTAAATTTACTAAATTGTTCTAAAGAGCTCATTGCACGAGGCAACTTTAACACTTCTCTTTCCCATTTAAAAGCCCCATGAATTTCTTTCACAAACAAACAGTGAAGAGAGCTGTGGGCAGGTGCAGCTGCAGGTCCCTGCAGACACAGCCTGATCCCGGCTCATCCCCAGCCCTACCTCTGCCTTTAAAGTCTGATCACCCTTCTCTCCCTCCCAGCTATTTGTCATCAGTATCCCATGCAGGAATTGTTTCCAACTGTTCTACTTCCGACGTGGCATATGTTCATTCTTTGGGCAAAGGGAATGAAGTGGGTTTTGCTCCACTGATTCCAGATTAGCTCTGCTGACTCCACTTGAGCCACAGCTCCGGCTCAGAGGCTGCTGCCCACTTGTTTGTCTAGTTTGTTAATCAACCTAAATCCCAGTGAATCCTGCAATTATCATTTTGATGGTTTGTTTTCTACCAACTGAAAGATCACTAAGTGGCAATTACCATTAATATTACTTGTAGCTGAGTCATATTTTACTTTCAGATTATATTTTTGGTTCCAGATCTCCCAGTCTCAAGGACAATAGACTGATTTGTGTTTTCAGTAATAGACCACAGGCAAAAAATTTTTTACAAAAATAAATCTTGGTATATCCTTCAAAAAATAAAGAAGTTAACTATTTTTTTAAAAGTTGTAAAACATAATGTGATAATCAATGCAAAAGATCTGAGACATATTATGGGAATATCTGGAGATCAGTAGAATGGAGCTGTTTCACCAATGCTTGCCATTCCAGTTTGGACCTTGGAGTGGCTGCTCCAGCTCTGCCTTTATTCAGCAATGTGTGTAAGGAAAACTGCATATCCGGCCATGTACTTTGGGCAGAATTTCTGCAACACCACAGCCAAGTCCTATCTCTGAGCTGACAGCCTCTCAGAGCTCAGTGTGAAGGAATTCATTCAACCAGAGACAATGGTGACATTGTTTTTAATACGATTTAAGCATCGAGATAAAGACATGGGAAGAGGAGTGCCACTGTTTGCTCCGGCCTGTGAACTTTAGCTGTGAACTTCCCTGGAAAGGATGCTCATCACACTGCAATGGAAAGGAGAATTCAGCTGCCAGAGAAAGCAAAGCACAGAGGATTTATCATTTTGGACTTGGGCCACACCTCAAAACTGCGTGCTAACACTTTGATTCTCAGTGCTGGTTACTGAAGTCTCAAAACTGAATTTGTGTTCAGCCTAATAACAGCCTTTGATAGGAGCTCATGTGGGCAACTCAACATGGACAGCCTTGATTATTTTTCCTTTATTTCCCATTTGTAATGGGTGACTTATCTCCAAAGAGCCTGGTTCCTTAATAGGTGATCTAAAAGCATCAGACCCGTCTCACCTTTTGAGAACACTCAAAAGAAAACCAAACAGTTCCACACAGAAATAAATAATCCAAAGGGAAAAGAACAAGTGTCAACTGAAATCCACCTGACAGCCATCATTTCTGTACATATAATTTAACAACCAAATTCATAAGTTGAAATCCAGCCATTGGACTGTGTTTTAGCATTTGTTTTTAGTGTTTTCTTTATTTCATGGAGCAACACAGATCTGGAGAACTCATGTAAAAATTTCCTTAGTTCAGCTAAGTGCAAACAAAGTGTCATCTGCCCAAAATAATGTGCCATTTTTTTTTTTTTTTTAGGAATAGAGATGAAAAATAACCTCTCACTTGTTACTTGTTTTGAGGATGTTAAGAGCTTCACATCACTTACTGCAGCTGTTAGAAAGTCACATTATGTTCACCACCTTCATGTAATGAAAGTTGTATTACAGTGCTTTGCAGAGGCTGCCAGGAAATTTGTTCCTTTACACTTTACCATGAGCTGAAGGGAGCTGGCACACGTTATGCAGAGAGCAAAGTGGCTCTCGAGGCTGACAGCTAAAATTAAAAAGAAAATTATTGAGGTATTTTCGTGTTTTGACAGCGTGATTTTGATCTGTGGTGTATATATAGAATCTGGCTGCGAGCTTCCACCCTCCCCAGCTCTGGACTTGCTGGAGCCAAAGGTTCTCTGCAGCCCAGGGAGGGGAACAGGGAGGGATGGAGAGAACAAAACAGACCTTGTGCTGCAAAACCAGACTCACTGCTCGCTCTCTGCTGGCATGTGGCATCTCCCTGGCTGCTCCCTGCGCTCCCAGAGAGCAGGAAATGCCAACTGGGCAGCACGGAACCAAGGAGGAACCTGGGAGGGAGCACTCAGTGCATTCTCAGAGTAAACAAGATGAAGATGCTCGACAGGGCTTGTGGGATTTATGGTACATAATGGAGAGCAATTCATTCTACCCAACACTGCTCTGTCCAGGCACAGCACTGAGAAAAACATGTTCTTATCAATTATATATATATATATATATATATATACATACTGTTGTCACTTGGAGTTACAAGGCTCCACTGTAAATTTCCATCTTTATTCCAAATTATGAGGAGTGAAAATATTATTGTGCTATATGGTCAGGTGAGAGTTCTCTGCTAAAAAATACTGCTACTAATGGCTTGCACATATGACCCAGATGGATGGGACCAAAGTGAAGTACTGCAATCATAAATAACAGAAACAGCAGCAATCTTCTCTATTAGATGATCTATAAAGAAGAAAAGCCATTGCTGAGCCCACACATCACTCAGCCATATGTCTGAAGAGCTCCACAATCACAAGCATTCCAAAGAACAAGGGATAAAAAAATATCAAGACAAAAGTCACATGCTTTACAACTGAGAATTATTAGAAAAGGTCAAGAGATTTTCTTTTTTTTTTTTAAATCACTTGTAAACTCCTACTTTTGGAAGAAAAAGAACAGAGTAGGTGAGCCTTTCCACTAGATATAAATAGCTCTACTACACCACAGTATTTATTTATTCAGTAAAACAGATTCAGCTGCAAACCTAAAGGGTGGAGAGAATGTATTTGCAGAGAGTCCAACTGAACTGCCAGTTACCATCTACAGAGAAATCAATGAGGCTTTTAAAGACATCTTTGACTCTTTTTTGTAATCATACAGTTATTAAGGTTGGGAAGGAGCACCAAAACCATCAAGTCAACAAATACCACCATGCCCACTGAGCAATGGTCAAGACTATTGTCCCAACTCAAATGGATAACATTTTAACCAGTGTAGAAATCACATCTTTTCCTATCTAAACCACCCCCAAAGCTGTGGTTCCACTGCCATGCCATTACTGGGTGCCCCACAACAACAGGCACATAATTTGTTTCCAGGTTTCAAGCACTGATTATTCCAGAATGTTGCAGTAAGATAGAAAAATCATAAAGAAAGGCTTCATAAAATCAAGCCTGCTCTCCTAAAATGAGTGGCTGGCCTTGTCAAACTAGCCTTGGAAGTTCCCATCTGAAAGCAATCCTGGTGTGAGCAGTTCATTAACATGCCAACCTATTCCTGGGTGAAAAACAACCAGCACCTGTATAAACTGTTTTTACACTGTTAGATGGAAAAATAAAAAATATCTCTCACAAACAACTTTTCCTGCAGGTACACATCAGGGGTTTGAGTGACCAATCAATACAGGCAACAACTTCTTACTGACCAATGAAGTAATTGGCAAGAAAGCTACTGACCAATTGGAGTCACACACAAGGTCTGTAAAACTGTATAAAAATGAGTTATGTGAATAACAAATAGGCTTTTTCTACCATGAGAAAAATGGAGTTCAGCATGATTTATTCTCAGACCAGAGGAAGCAAAATTGGAGGTCTTGTGGGCAGCAAGAGGGAAATAACTCTGTGTACACTCTGTATTTATTGTTGGGTTCCTGCTCTGGGGCTTTTAAATACGAGCTGACCCTGAACTGGACTAAGGAGCTCCCACAGAAGCTCAGCAAGAACAAAACCCCCTCTGGGTTAACTCAGAGGGCTCCAGAGCACTCCAGAGTCTCTGCAGGAGTCTGGAGCAGGAGTCACTGCGGCGTTGCTGTTCCACACACTGTGCATCCTCACGGAGGCCGCAGGATTTCCCCCAGGAGCCAGAGCTGTGCCTGGCCCGTGCCTCCAGCACGGCACCAAGCAATGAGTGAACGAATGAATGAATGAATGAGTGTGGCATGTGTTACATCATCCCAAGATTAAATACAGCAACTACAGTAAACAGAAATAGGGTAGTACTTCAAAACAGACAAATCAATTAAATACCAACTACATTTGTTATTTAAATAAGTACTGTTTAAATAAGTTTACTAGGAATAGATAAACAAGAAGAGCAGCAATTAAGATACAGGATGTAGCAATGTTTGTCTTTCTCCTCTTCTGAACATATTATAACTTGTAAAATATAATGAAAATCCCTTTTAAATTAAATGTAACCAAGGCTGCGGATTATAAAGCAAACACAAGTCACAAGCAGCCCTACCTTTGACTGCTACCGATGTACTGAATCCACCAAGAATTTTTTAAAACTAAATTACCCTAACTTTTCCAACATATATAATTTATAATACACCAGCTTGCTTTTGTGCCAGTGTCTCACCCCACCTAGAAGGAAGTGCTGTCCCAGGGGAGTAGCCAGGCTAACACTTACAACTGCTTTATGCAATCTTTCCACTTGGCATTTCCCACTCCTTTCTGACTAAACCAGCCTGGAGCCCAGCAAGACACAGTCTGTTCCAAGCTAAGACAGTGAATAAGAAAAACAACATCTCTGCCCATCACCTTAACCTGTTCCTAAGCTTCTTAAAGCTCCTCTGGGAGCCCACAAGGTCACACAGCACCTTCACAGCACTAATCTGTGCGGTGCTACACATTCCCTGCCTCGTGGGCTACCTTCATTTTTGTCGTGGTTTCTGCAAAACTCAAGCTACCATCTCAAAAATCTACCCCGGGGGTAAGGCACAGAAATACATCAAATCAATATTGATAAATTAGGGGTGATTCTTATTTCTAAAGCTCCATGTCTACCTGCTAATGTTTGCTCTGCCTAATCTCAGATTCATACCTCTGACCTTGCTGCAGATTTTCTGCTTGGTCAAGCTTAATTAGACTAAAAAAACTCAGGTGGAGGACAGAAATAAGACCACTTTAAACTTTCATGTTCTTTGCTGTTTAATTTCTCTCTCTCTCTCACTTTTTTTTTTTTTTTTTTTCTAATTTGAGAGAAAGTAACGGTTAAATGCAACAATATCTTATTTGTGTGAAAGGATTATACAGATCGTCTGGACAGTCTTAACCACTCAGGTCATTAACTCCTTTGCACTAAGTAGAAAACAGATGGATGTCTCTGGTAAGCTGGCTTTGCAAGCTTCACAACAGTGTGCAAATACAGGCTGTGTGCCTGGCAGGGAATGCATATGCATTTACATTTACCCAAACAACTTTGGCAGACCTGGCAGCGCCGTGGGATAAAATGATAAATATATACCTGTACATTTTAAATTAGAAATTTATACCTAACACACTTTAGAAAGAGTTTGGATTTAGTAAAATACCTCACGTAATATATTCAGATCTGTTTGAATACTACATTCAGATACATATTATAACAGATTTGTCATTTCTGCCTTCCACACAGGAAAAAGAAGGTACATGATATAGTTTATTCTACTAAAACTGCAGCATGATATTTGCAAAACTGAGGAAGAGTTTCAAAATATTAGAGGATTTAATGTAATATGAAATATTCAGCCCTGTTTCAATCTACTTGTTAATTATATACTTTCTGAGACAGAGACCACTGTTTCTATGTAAAGCCCTCGCTAAAATTTCACAAAACCATTAATCTCCCTCCTTTGAGGTGTCCCATTTTATAAATGAATAATAACCCAGAAACCATCTATCAAAACCTGTGCTGAAATAGCTATTTTGAGAACTCGTACCAACAAAAAAGGTGACCCACAATCACAGACTTTTTCTATCACTTCTGCAGTTTGAATTCACTTCAGCTGAAGAAGCTGCTGCTGTTAAAGTGTTTTCTGCAGCCACAAAGCCCCTCTGGGTGCTGCTCTCATCTGCTCTGGGCAGAGCACAGGCACAGCAGCGAGGAACAGCACAGCTCTTCCAATTAAAGAGCTAGCACAATAGGAGAGCCCAGAACTGCTTCCTGTGAACGCTGAGCAGTTGCTCTTCAGATTTTTCAGCTATTTCAGCAGTGACCCCAATTGCAGAAGTGGGATGTCTTAAACAGAGCAGCTCCTTCATTTTGAGGCATCAGCCAGCACAAAACCAAGGGCTGGGAGAGGGAGCAGGCGGAGGAAGCACAGGCTGTACATATTTTAAAGCTGTATAAAATGATGGGATACAAGCTGAAACCAACTCTCCAGAATGCAGCTGTTTGTTCTGTAATACAGCTGGAATTCCAGACGCCGACAGCAAGCAAAGAGCTTTTGGAAAATCACAGTGGCAGCCTCTACAAGAGACTCTCCCACAGTCACATCGTGCAGCAGGAAAAATGAGGTGCTCAGTGAGTAAATCACCTCTGGAACCAAGAGCAAGAGCAATGGCTTTGCTCTTACAAGAGCAGCCAGCGTCCCACGGTGCCTTCTCCCAGTTCTGCATCCACCCCCAAGCTCAGGACCCGCTGGGCAGAGCCTGGCCCAGAGCAGCCCAGAGCTGCTCCTCGCTGCCAGCCAAGCTGAAAACAGCTCCGATCTCTCGGGGGAATGCACGAACACAAACTTCTGAAAGACTTACGTGGCTTCTTAATCTTTCACCTAACATCAAATCACCCCACGGCCAATTGAATGCAGCCTGGGCCACACTCCCAAGGAACAGCTGAGCCCCCTCGCAGCTCCAAGTGTGGAGAACTGATGGAATAAGGAAAGCACACTCATACTGTGAGGGTCTACCATGAACCCTTTAGTAGCAACCTTATAGCTTGCTGTTCCCAGCATCTTACTTCACCATTTAATGATAGCCAGCTGTAAACCAAAGCATTTCCTGCAAGTACGGTTTGTAAGGACACCAATACAGTAAGTGAAATTCCAGAGCTGGATGCCAAGAGCTGAACATTGAAGTATTTTGGGATATTTTGAATTTAGGCTTTCAGTTGTGTTTGAGAAACCCTATAACATGCTAACAAAATTAATGAACCTCCCTTGCCAGCAAACACAAGCCACACACCAATTTCATTATTGCCAGATAATGTTTATTTTTCTTCAGGATGGCAAGAAGCGAGGCCAGGATGACACTGAACAAGCTGTTCGAAATACCAACAGAGCCATACCCTAAGCACTGAACCGCAAGAAATAAACTTCCTGCAATACCTGTTGGGACACAATCCTGACTGGAGATTTGTATGGGGAGAGCTGAGAGGCTTGGAGGTGACAGATGATCAGCAGATGACTTCAGATGTGAAGTGATCCACTGGAGGTGCAAAGGAGGGGGTGGGATGATGGCAGAAGATGTCACACAGCAGCAGCTCGTGTTGCTCTGTGGTAATGAGCCTCTCACCTCCTCTCCTCTCCAGGTTTTTGGATGACTACAGCCTCACAGAGCCAGCAGCCATCCCTGCCCTGAGGCCTCCACACCTTCCATTCCAAGAAAACAAAACCACACATTATTTTGGTTTGTTTTGCCAGTAATTATTCTCTGCCTGTCTAAATGTACCAAAAAGTGTGTCTAGAATAGAGAAAAGCATTTTAAAACAGAAAGGTTGGAAAGACACAGCTGAAATTTTCAAAGGATATGGAAGAAAAAGATCAAGTTCAGCTCTTTTTGCACATAAAGGTTACTAATAAAACCAACTGATAATTCCTGGTTACTAATAAAAACCAGCTAATAATTCCTTTAGACACTTATCTCAAAGAATTCAAATTAGTTTTTTAAACACTATCCACCCATTCTCTTTCAGCAGTAGTATTATATCAAGAAATTGAAAAGATTTTGTTAATTAAAGATTTTTCCAGTTCCTGTTTCTCTTCATTATTTCCATGTTACCCAACAGATGCCCAATATTTGTTGCAAGTCTTATCCAATTACATACATCTTATTAAAGGGGTCATCTGCTAGAAACTTCAATATTGCCTTCCTGCTCTCATCAGTCACTGCAAACATTTCATCTCAAAGAAACTGCAACTTCTCAGGAAGAAAAACAACATACACAAAAAATGTGAACTCCAGATTAGACCAATTACTGCTAGAAATTTGTTGCCAATGTAAGACAACACACGAGACAAAGCACACATTGGGAAACCTATTAAAGAATTAAGAATATTCACCCTCAGATTTCTTTTCCACAGTATGCTTGGTGGGTATACTATTTACTCATAACAAGCAGATTAATTTTGTAGGTTTGTAAGTTATCAAAATTACATGGTTGACTAAAAGACGTAAGTTACAGTAATTCATTCCAAGTGCAAAAGTGATATTTGTAAGAAGTACCTGTGGGCTCAGAGGTTGGCAGTACATAAATAACAAAATATGAAACCATGGAAACATGTCATTTAATTATGAAAAAGTGATTTATATTAGCCGTAAACCATTTAATGAAAAAAAAAATTCAAAAGTAAGAAGGAGCTGAGATGGGAGGTTTCCAGCAAGAAAACCCTATGGCAACAGGCAACAGTGGAATTTTTCACCAGGTGGAATCACAGAACCATGGACTGCTTTGGGTTGGAAGGGACTTTAAAATCATCCTGTCCCACCCTGTGCCATGGCAGGGACACCTCCCACTGCCCCAGGTGCTCCCAGCCCTGTCCAGCCTGGCCTTGGGCACTGCCAGGGATCCAGGGGAGGTACAGCTGCTCTGGGCACCTGTGCCAGGGCCTGCCACCCTCACAGGGAAGGATTTTTCTTAATTTCTAATCTAAATCTTCCATCAGTTGAAGCCATTACCCCTTGTCCAGTCACTACAGACTCTTGTGAATACTTCCTTTACACTCCCTGTAACTTTTGCAGGTACATTTTGAGCGTGAATTGAGAACACCTGAGCAGGCAGTGCCCGTCAGGCTTTGAGCCCAGGCTTGCCTGCAGAGCCCTCCTGAGCTGGCCCAGCCCGGCCCAGCTCAGCTCTTTGCACTCCTGGGGCAGCACATCCTCGGCAGGCAGAGCTGACAGACCATCATTTCCTCACTCATGGCTAAGGAACCACTTTGCTTTGACAGATGGCTGTCAGAACCAGCGGCCCTGCCTGCTTGTTTCTATGTCCAAACACTTATGCAGTGCATTTTTTGGGCTATGTTAGGTTTTAGCTGGAGCAGCTCCCCAAGTTAGCTCAATACACAGCACATGGAAGCTCAGACAGCACAGAAGCAGAACTGCAGGACCACTGGAGTAGCTGAGATTTACAGAATCACAGAATCACAGAATTTCTAGGTTGGAAGGGACCTTTAAGATCATTGAGTCCAACCCATGTTCTAAGACCTCAACTAGTTCATGGCACTAAGTGCCACATCCAGTCTTTTTTTGAACACACCCAGGGACGGTGACTCCACCACTTCCCTGGGTAGGTGATTCCAGTATTTGACCACTCTTTCTGTGAAAAACTTCCTCCTTAAATCTAGCCTGTATCTCCCTTGGCGCAGCTTGAGACTGTGTCCTCTTGCTCTATCGGTTGTTGCCCAGAGAAAGAGACTGCGACCCCCAGCTCAGCACAGCCACCCTTCAGGAAGTTGAAGAGAGTGATAAGGTCACCTCTGAGTCTCCTTTTCTCCAGGCTAAACAATCCCAGCTCTCTCAGTCGCTCCTCATATGGCAGGGAAAGTATCCATGTGACAAAAACCTGTATCAGTGTTGAAACTCAACCCTTCTGGCATGATTAGGTCAAAGAACTGAGACGATTTCTTCACTGTGGCCATGTGGCTGACAAAGATCTCAATGCATTTTTAAGCAGAGACAACACTCTTAGAACCTGATAATTATCTCAAAATGCTCCCCAAAATTTAGTCTATGTTTGAGCTCTTCATTCTTAGAAACAATCATGGTTATTCTTGTTACTAAGTCATATAAAACCCTGACTGTGAAAATTGTATAAGAGCATTTTCCACTGCATACTCATGACATATTTGTGCAGTCTTTCCTGGCTCACTGAAGCAGCAATATAAACAGCATTTCTTAGTTTCTGTCAGACAGACTGAGTAGTATTCTCATGATATGGAAAGGTAAACACTATTCCCTCTCCCATGTATTTATTAAAAGCAATATATTAGCACAAATGAAAAACGAGGCACGAATGTCAGTGATAAATTAGCTGACATTCACCTGAGAATATTGCTTCCAACAGGCCAAGAATTTTCAAGCAGCAGTAAGGGCCTGGAATTCAGTAAGCCATGACTCAAGCCAAAATAAAAAAATTACAAGAAAGATGAGATTTCAACTCATTCCCACTCACCACAGAACATGCATTAAAGGTCTGCAGAGCAAAAGTGAAGCAAATCAATTTCTGTCATTACTGTCTTTGCAGAGTGGTTTTATTGAAGGCTTTACTGCATGGCAAAGGAACTTTAGAAGTGAAGTCATAAAGGGCATAAAGGCAACTGAAAAAAAATTAAAGCAGTCTGTGATTAAACATCAAATTTAGACCTTGGTAAGGAAAACAAGAGCCAAAGTTTGAGCTTCAGGCTGACAGTTTTTAGAAGTACTGACTACTAACAGTTAAAATAAGAATCCTTCTATTTTTCATGGGGGTTTAAAAATATAACAACTTTATTAATAAAAAAGAAAACCACTGAAGCCACTTCCTTTTGAACTTTAAAGTTTGTCTGACCTGAATAATAACTATTTCCCCTAACCAGCTGTCCCTCTTCTTACTTACAGTGCAACAAAGCAATGCATTTTTTTACAATATGCATTTAACATAATTAGAAACTACAGCTTTACAAAGTCTCCATAATACACTTGTGGGTCATGAAATGTCATATTATTACAGAACTAATAAAAGTACTATTGGATGTATCCATTTTAAGTGATAAGTCATTGCTAGAGGTGTCATATAAATAAATCATCTCACTAGGTCTGAGGATAAGTTAAATAGATCTATTTTATTTTTTTGCAGAAAGAATTAAACATGTCAGAAATGTGTCACTGGACTCTCTGCTCAACTGCAGCACTCTGCTGGACTTCAGTGAGCAGGGGAAAGAAGGCAAAGAAAACCCCAACCAACAGAAGCCAGGCACTTTTTACTGAAGGGGTACTGGGGACAGCTAAAGGTGATACAGAGACTCTATTATTAGAAATTTACAGTTCTTATAGAAATAATGGTGGACTTAAGACTTGATTGGTTTTTAGGAATTTTCTCTCACACTAGTGGTGAACTATGAATAGCACACTCTAGAGAACTATATCTATAAACAATGGTTACAGAAAGAGATAATAATTGTTCGAATTTTTTCGTCTAAGTTTCTTACAGCTTTTACACTTACAGCTTTTAGCTTCCCAGGATTTTCCTGTGAGAACCACGTTTCTCTCTGTTCAGAGGATATGTAATCTGTACAGGCACTGGCTGTGGCACACAGCCCCAGGTGACACTGGCAGCAGTCAGTCAGGGGCACAGAGCACAGGGGCAGGTCCTGCAGGGCAGCACAGCCCAGGGGCTGCTGCCAGCCAGGTGCCACATGGCCAAACCCCTCTGCAGGCAGGGCTGTGCCCATGTGTGCAAGGACAGCCCCACAAAGGCGAGAAAACACAAATAATGGCAGCAAAGGACATATGTCAGCAGGGCTGGTGAGTGGCTCCCAGGAGCCCACTGGGAAATGACACAGAGATCAAAATTAAAACACTTCAGGGGGACAAGTTTGTTGGGTTCTAATGCCCAGGCAGTGACAATGGGAAAAGAAGAAAGCTGAAAGCAGGACAAAACCTCCAGGTCTATTGGACAGGGTACATGATGCAAGTCACCCCACTGCAGCAGTTTCCTCAGAGCTCCTGTCTCTGTTTTCACACCTCTTGCTTCCCAAATCACAGAATTCAATGCTGAATGCTGAATTCAATATTCAGTGTTGAATGTCCAAGCTCTAACAGAACAGTGCCTCTACTTTGCAATGTTGCTCATTAGATCTCAGTTTGGAAACAAAGATCATTCCACAGCTAGTCTGGAGCAAGATAAAAAAGCCACTTTTCCCCCTTGTAAGATTTGAATTTAAGTCCTTATAATTAATAGCTTGAGTAATATTCTTTTACATAATGCAGCTCATTCATTACATCTCACCCACACTTAAATGCTGTTTCATATTTCTGATGGTGAATATTCCATTATTTCAGCCAAAAATAGTTTTTATTTTCAATCACTTTATGCCTTGTAATGCTGCACACTGCAGGGTGCTTAAATCCTTCACAAACTGAGTAAAATAATGCAGTAAAACTGTATGAAAGCAAGTGATTTATAAAAAACTGCATGTTCTCTCCATAAACAATGTGACACTGTTAGGGATGCAGATGGAAAATAACAAATTCCAGGAGGCTCCAAGTGGCATGCAAACAGATGAATTCTGCATGAGTTATGTTGAAGGGGTATAATAAATGTACAAGTAATTTCAGCCTCCAAAGTTTGGACAAGTGCATCCCACACACAGAACAGCATCACACATCAATAAACTACAAGAGAAGAGAGCTAACTTCCATTAATACCTGGATGCACTGTGGATTTTCAGTGTAGCTGGAGCTTTGCTTTAAAGCCATCATGATTGATTTGCAAATACCTAATTCCTAAAATCAGTGGAGAATGGGGCTCCAAAAGGGACTGAACTGTCTTAGGCAAATGGCCAGGAGAGAGGCAGAGAATGTGAGAGGTCACAAAAGACTCCAGCCAGACTCTTTCCATAGGAAGCTTCTTCAGGAAATCAGTGTCTTCACCATTCTGGGTGAAAACATCCCTTCAAATTGGAGGGCAGAGCTACAACACCCAAAGCCCACAGTTGCAGTGCAGCAAGAATTCTCCTGTGACACAGACTGACTGTGCTTGACGGGCAGAAAATAACTAAAAACAAGCTAAAAACGAGATAAAAACAAGCTCAGCCTGTCAAACCCTGCTGAAGAAAGGAGCTGTAGTTCCACAGGTGCTTCACATGGGCACAAAGCAGCAGCTCTGCTGAAGGAAATCTTTCCAGCTGCCCATTCGTGCCCTGGACCAGACGCTTGTTTTTGCAGACACTCCTGGATGAGCAGGCACAAATGCATTTTCTCATCCAAGCATTCCCTCCTGGGCACTTTACACTGTTTTTATGCTGATGCAGCAAAATATTCCAAGGATTGGTGAGTAGGAAATCAGCCAGGGAAGTGCCTGAACTGCAGCTCCAGGACAGGGCCAGGCTCCTGCTGGTTTGGAGCAGCTGACCTGGGTTGTGCAAGGACACCAGAGCCTCCACCAAAGGCTCAGCACCTTCACAGCAGAAATCAGAGGAAAATCGGGTTTTGCCCCATTTCTCCAGCAATCTACTTGCCCTTTATTTTAACATTATCCACCCCTAGAGCTAAAGGCTGGACTTTGCATTCATTGTTTAACTGTTAAATTCCAGGCTGCCTGAGCGCCGGTGGATGCGGTTGGTGAGGATTTCTACAGCTGGAAACCCAATGGATGCATTTGTTCTGAAACTCACTGACTGGCTAAAACTCATTAAAAACAGATTTGTGAAAGTGACTCAGGATTTGGAACGAATTGAAGATGAGTAACAACACACAATGAACAGAAAGAATGTGTTCTATTATTTTTAAAACGTGCGGCACTGACAGCTCGCACCGACCCTGCTGAGGACAGAGCCCAATTCCTTCCTTTCCTTGCCTTCAGATTCGCTTCCTTCTCTGCACTTCCTGAAGGTTAAACTGCAGAATTAAAAGGGTTTTTTTACATTTTTGTCTTGGACATACTTCTGCTAAGCAACAGCTGACACTACAACTAATAATAGTAATGCCAGGTATTGCTGTAATCAGGAATTCATGGTTCATTTCCCTGCTGCATAATGGAACCTCATTCCCATTTCTGCAAAACGGAGCTTTTAAAACAATTTAAACTATTTCAATTATGTTAAGCTTCTGTAGAAAAGCCACAAAAAATATCAATTTTTCTTTGAAACTACTGCTGCATGGTGTAAAGTGGTATTTAATATATTTATTTATTTTGTTTGTGAGGGACAACAAAAGATTGTATTTGTCTTAAAAATACAAAAAGGGCTTTTTTTTCCTTTGTTTGGGTTTTACAACTCACAGAGACATTAACACAGTAAGTCTATTAACAAGTGCAAGGGGTATCACAAGTTCAGTTGTGGTAATTAGTCATATTTCAGCTTTAACTGAATCTCTGCTCCAAAGAAAAAGATTACGGTTTTTCTTCTTGCTCTATTACCCAACTGGCATTTAAGTCAATCTGCTGAAAGTGTATCTGCTTCAATGGAAGCTCAAAATAACCTATTAAAGGAATATGCAAATCTCTGAGCTTTTTGGGATTTTTTAATACTTTAATCTAATAAGAACATTTTACATGACTAAGAAATTCTGGCTGAATCTGTTATTCAGCTCTCCTTTAGCTCTGCCATTAATTTCATTTTTGCTGTCATGAATAGGACAATAAAAAAGGAAAAAAAACCCCTCCTATTTTACTGGCAAGATGTTTATAAGAAACGTCAAGTTCTTGTACAGGTTGCATGAAACAAAGCTTCATGCCAAGACACATTCCTGATGTTTAGTACAGTAAGGGAAGCCTTTGCACAGAACATGGAATCAAAGACTCAGTGAAAGGTTTGGGTTTGGTGGAATCTTAAAAATCATCTCATCCCATCCCTGCCATGGCAGGGACACTTCCACTGCCCCAGGTGCTCCCAGCCCTGTCCAGCCTGGCCTTGGGCACTGCCAGGGATCCAGGGGAGGCACAGCTGCTCTGGCACCTGTGCCAGGGCCTGCCCACCCTTCAAGAGTTTCCTCCTAATGTCTGATCTGAGCCTAAAGCTGGCACACACACAACTGCTTTATTTCAGTTCAGATGGGATCCAGCACTGCAGGGCATTCAGGGTTGCCCTCTGCATGAAAATGCTTCATCATGAAGTTCCTATTCCCCAAATCCTAACAGGAAAGATGACCTTTCACCTCTGCTGTTAAAGCTGCGCCAGGAAATTAATTTTGTGCTGCTGCTAACAGATTTGATAAATACATGCTGAATATAAGGAATATGGAAAGATATTGATCAGCAAGTGGTCTCCTGCCACCAGCTGGGTCTCCACTGCCAGCTGGGTTCTGCTCCCTTGCAAGAGTCAGTGAATCACCAGACCTTACAGAGAGGGGAAAAAGGAGGCTGCTGTGGATTAGTGACAAACTGTGAGCTCACTCATTACTAAAAAAAACGAAAAGAACCAGACCTACACCTCCAAAAAAACCCATGTGGATCAAAATACTGGCTCTTTACACTTCATAGCACTTGTAAATTAGTCATTTGATGTAAAACAAATAGAAACAAAGAGAAATAACATAAGTAAGAGTTTAACTTTGTAATAGTTTATGTTGTGCATTAACTAGCTCAATTTTTTGGAGCAAGATGCAACCAAAACCTGTCAAACTTCTATTATACTTGTGTTGTTTTGACAGCAGCTGGCACACACTGTTCTGATTTACAGAGATGCAGATTTTAGCTTGTTTTCAGGAGTTTTTGTACAATACAAATTGGCCTGTTGTGCTTTCTGTTGACATCTTAATTTCAGGATCTTACGTGTAAGACTTTGTTAAAGGGTTTTAAAAATGGCCCATGGCAAAAAGAAAACTACAAAAACGAAACCCCACACCACCTCTTCTCTGAAGTAGGAAAACTATTCCTACTTCAAGGTAGTTACTCAATTTGATTCAGGAATTATTAAAGCCTCAGCATCCTCAGGAGACTTTTAGCCTTCTCAGTGAATGACCCCTCTCAGCATTCTTTGCACATTTAAATTCTACTTCCAGCTATGCCGCACACATTCATCGTTCTGCTGGCCAGGAATTTACAATAAAGCTTGATTTGCTTTAAGAGGAAAAAGCATTTCTGTTCATGTGATGGCTCTGTTCACACTGGTGTTAATAAATTTGTGTTAATGCCCTCCCAGCTCCTCCAAACACCACGGGAGCAGAGCTAATGGACACTGTCAAAACAGAACCGGGTTTTCACTTTTGCTGAGCAACACACAACTTGGTTTCTCTCTTGTTTACCATTGACATTTCTTTGTAAATAAAATTATTATCTTTCCTGGCTGGAGCATTATGACTCAGCAAGTCACAGCAGGGGGAACCTCTCCTGGGTTGCCCAATGATTACAGGTTTATAAATGAGCACCAGTGGGATTTATTGCATGTGCACGTTTAGACATTGAACAGAGATTGGGTTTGTTTGAGCTCACAGCTCTGTAATCAATAGAGGGAAGCAGGCATGTCTGCTAAAAGCAGTGCTTCATCCTGATGTAAACTGCTTGCATTATGTGGAAAAGTAAAAAAGAAAAGTATTAGAAAAGATGGATGCTACTCTCTTACAATAAGTTCTTCAGGGTGAGATGAATCACATCTGAGCAGAGCTCACTCCTCTCCTACAGAGGGATCCAAGACATCTCTCAGTGTAACATTTACAACATTGGTGTTTAAATGTGAGCAGATTCATCTCCTGGTATAGGTTGGATAAAGTAAACTAAGGTTTAAATTACTGGGATAATGTGTGTATGCACTGAGCTGGGAGCCAGCCCCTGCTGCTGTGCCTGGCTCTGCCCTGAGCAGGAGGATCCCCTGTGCTGCTGGGACCAAACAAGAACTGATGCTCTGCCTCCTGCTTCCATCTGCACCACGCTCACTGAAGACTTCTGAGCTGGGCTTTGAGGTTAAAAACTGCTTTTTCTCTGTTCTGGAGCCTGAGTGCTGCCCTCCTGTCACACAGCCAGGGCTCAGCCATTGATCACATCGCCTTTGAGCCTCCTCCAAACACAGAGGGAGCTGCAGGGAGCTCGTTTAGGGCCTGGGTGTGCGTAAGGACAGGCAGACCAAAGTCCCCTATAAATAGAGCACACTGACTTTCAGTCCTTTCAGCTCATTCCTTCCCTTTTTGGACTGATTTCTGGCCATATTATGCACGCTGAAAGAATAGATGTAAATTCCCCAGTGGCTATTAGTGTGTCTAGACTCATTCATTGACCCAGATGATGTCTTAATTGCCTCTTTTCTATCGGATGGGGAAAATATACTCTAACTTTTCCTGGTTGCAAGCTTTGCCATTAAGTTTTCTAACTGAAATCAGTGAATTTAATGAAAATTGGTGATACTCCATGTTCTCTGGGATTGAGTTATGTGCAGCACTTACCACAGGCTTAACAGGACTCACAGGAAGCCTCTGCCCATCTAAATGTTTCACAACTTCAATTTTTGGGGCTCTTGGCTGCTAGACAAGGTAGTGGCTGCGAAACTTATACCTTTGTATACAATATACTGGGTTAGCATGAACAAAATAATTCTAACTTACATGTACATTTTTATCAATATTTAACAATTTCAGGTAGTGGAAATTTAATAATTTTTCAGAGATGTACAAATTTACAAACTGCCTGTAGATTTACAAATTCACAAACCAGTACTGTCTGACCATGCTCTGCATAGAAATTCCAAGAAGAAAATAAAATGGAACCAGAGGTTTTGGTGTAACTTCTGCTACTATAATTTTTCAAGATAATTCATTTATTTTCTCTTTGTATGGCTGGGCAAACCCGAAGAACAGCCTGCCATTACCAACACTAGCAATGCAATTTTGGGATTAACTGGTAAGAAATTTGAATTTCCAAGTGGAAATCTGTGTTCATGTGATAGGTCTTCATTTATAGTAAGGAGCCTGCTCCTCAAATGAAGCAACACATTGGGCAGTTGCATCATTTCATGGTTTTAAGATTAAAAGAGCCTAAGAGGCTTTTGGACTGCATGCTGCATCAAATTTACACTGCTGCAGCAGTCAGCACTAAAAGCCAAAAAAGTATTAGTAGATTTAGCAGCTTTAAGCAAGGATGCATTTCACTGATTACTTCCTGCTAATGTAATTTTGTTTTAATCATTTGAACTATTAATACATCATTTGTATCACGAAGATAATAGAGGTACAGTGCACACTGTGTATGCTGGGTCACTTACTGAGTACTTCTATCCCTGTGGAATTTCCAGGTTGAATAATAGGCTTTTATACAAAAAGCAATCAGCAGGTCATAATGTTAACCTCTTATTCCAATCCCTTCTCTGTGTAATGCCCAACAGAAACAGTAATTCAAAACTACTTTAAAAAGTCTCCTAGGTCTCCAAACTGGAAGAAAGCACGAGGACTTTGCTGTTGCTTTATCTGGGCAAAACAGGGAAGAAGTGCCCACGGCCATGGGGATGGAGTAACAGCTCAGCACAGATAAGGGGCAGGAATTCTCCTCCCTCAGTGCTTTTTTTGTGGGAGCAGTGTGACTTAGCTGCCAAAATATTCTTTTTTATTCATTTTTAGGACTTTATGTGTGTTTCAGCACATACCTGCACACAGAAAATGAACAAAAAAACATCCCAAAGCTGTATTAGAATAAAAATTTGAAATCAGCTATGCTCTCTAACATGAAATTTTTGTTCCTTTGCTTAACACACTTAATACTCTTTTCCATTCTTTCAACTACTATTTTTATTCTGCTCAAAACATGACTGTCTTCAGGGACAACATGTTCATTCAAAGTATGAATGTTTCATTCACGGCCTTCGACAGCCTGAAAAAGAATTTGACTGCAGAATTTAGAGATGTGTATTTCCCTTCAGCCCAGTCCCATCATGAATGATACTCTTTCACACCAGTTGAAGTAATTTCCTGGAAAAATATGACTACTACCATCCTTCACCTCTTCGTGTCTGTAATTTTTCCCTTACCATGTTCTCAAAAATATATTCATTTTCCCATTTACCATTATTCTCCAAAATGAACACATTCAGGCAGCAAATCCCTCCTTGGTGTGGCTGATCACACAATTTTATAGGACATTTTATATCAGGGTATCTACAGAACATTTAGACTAGAGGAGGTTCTATATTTCTATTTTTGGGGAATTTTCTCGCTTCCTAAGCTGAATTTTCAAACTATTAACATGAACTCTGAATGTAATTTTCTCCTGTAATAAACCAGCATTAAAAATGATCCAGCAAAAATATAAACAAAGTCTGTAACCAAAACACAAGGAGCCTTCCTGCCAGTCTAAATCTTGTCATTTAATTCATTTCAGACATGACTTCTGCTGACAGCTCTGTCCTGTCTGATGCAGGATCTTCCCCCCACCTCAGCTCCATGTCAGGCAGGAGGAAGTTTGTAAGCAGCAAGTTACAGCCAAATTCTAGGTGCTACATAGCAAAGATGTTTTCAAGGAATTCCTGATTTAGGCCTAATAAAATAGCATTTTAACAGAACAATTATAATGGGAAGCATTGTGAAGAAATGCATGCCAAAAATTATTTTTAAAAGAAGTTTTCTGTAAAATACGGCTGTATGAATGACTCACATAGTTCCTTTTATAACTAATTTCCAGTACAGATTGAAATGAACATTTTTTTTCAGTAATTTTCCAGTAAAAAACTTGTTCTAAACATCATTCTAAAGAAGTTACATCAGAAATACGTGAAGTTTGAATGCTTCAAGAGTTGAGTAAGAAAAGAAGAGCCTACAAAGAGATCCAAATAACTGAAGGATATTTATGGTGCAGCTCAGTATCAGGAGAACAGGCTGAAACGACTCCTGAGGTTTCTCCCTTTTCACAATGCATGAAACACTTCAGTGATCTGAGGGAGCAGAACTACCACAACTTTCTCTGAGACACATTCCAAACATTTTCCCAGTTCTGACCACAAAGTCACCCCTTTGCAGAGGACGTTCACAAGGTGAATTTTGCTGGGTCAGAGAATGAAACCACTGCCATCCCCCCCAAACCGAGCAAGGGAAAATCCCCAAACAGTTTAACATTAGCCCAGTGCATGTGGGTTTAATTTTAAAACAGCAAAAAAGCATTTGAGGCAAGGGACTTGGAGGCCTGGATGCTCCTGCTGCGTGGAGCAGACAGATTCCAGCAGAATGCCATTTCCATTAGGAGCTCCCTGCAGAATGCCAAGTTGCTGTGACAGGTACAGCCATGGAAGACAAACAAAAGCTTCTTGCACTGGGAGCCCCTGAGATTAGAAATGCCTTGATGAAAACTGCAGGAGTTAAAGAAAATTTTGCCTCGTTTTCTTCAGCAATTCAGAATTTCACATTTATAGCTAAAAGGTAATAAACGTCCTTTTCTATCATCCATGCTATAATACTTTAGAGAAGGATTATTCAAATGTTCCTAAATATGGACGAATGGACAGAATAGAGACATTTACTGTGCTTTTAAAAATAACTGCTGACAAAACCAATCCAGTGATGATCATGTCTACATTTTTAAATTAACTATGAGTGGAATCAGCTTGTACCAGTTCCAAGATAGACCCTATGTACCATCATAGTTCCTACATTTTCTGTTTAACTTTTGACATTCTTTGCCCTTTCTTTCCTCTCAGCTTCTAAATACAGGTTGAGGTCTGCTAAAATTGACTTGTAATGCATTTTATCTTTTGAATTATAGTACTTCATTCTTGTGAGGCAATAAAAAGAAAATTTCTTTTGGACAATTGCAGAAAAGCTTGTTGGAGTATGAAGAAGTAGTTGTAAAAATTGGAATCAAACCAGTGCAAGGGATTCCTGATGGAAACTTTTTTCTACCTTCAGTTTGAGAAGTTTTAACCTGTATTATAGTATTGGATTATCCTAAATTGTAAAAAATGTGGTCATGTGCCACATGTAAAGAGTGTAAAATTGTAACATGTACAGTTCCCAAACTATGCTTGCTAGTGTGGTAACTTGCAAATAGCTTTAAAAAAAATCTTAAAATGTTTGGCCCTTATTGGAAAATTGTATTTAAGAATTAAAGCATTCTAATGGCTTGTTACTGAGTTGCAGCAGAACTTCAGGACTCACAGGTTTCCAGTTTAGGTTTTCTAAGGACCCTTGTTTTCTGTCTGGTTTTGCATTTTTCATTAATGTCTGAATCAAAAGCCTTTGGAAGTTGCTGGGTGACTGCACTGAAAGAGTCCAACCAAATAGGAAAAGCCCTTCTGGAGGATGAACTGAAAAGGGAAGCAAACACTGTTTGTTCACCTCGCTGCTGCCTCAGCATGAATAAAGAGACCTTCAAAGTACCCCAGAACTGTTTATTCAAAACATAAATACCTCCTTTCTTTCCTCTTTTGGCACAGCCTTTGAATGACCTATCCCAACAGCAAAGCATGGTGTTAATGAATTAGGGAGCTTACACCTATGTAAGTCAACTTCTTAGAAAAAGAAATGTTTAAAATTCCATTTTTCTTGAAAGCTCTAATGCTGTTCCCTTCTACAGAGAACCCATTCTGAATCTGAGCTCAAGCATTTGATTTTTGACAAATTTTGACATTTGTCTTTAGAATCATTAACCTGGATAAATTGAGTTACTTGGGAAATCAAAGCAGACAATTGCAGAACAGAGGTATGAACAATAAAACAGCGAGCAGTACAAGTAAAAAAAAGCAAAATAGTAAATAAAAAAAACCCAAACACTTCAAAGAACATTAATGGTGGGCTCATGGCCAGGGTATGGGGGTTGCTGTCCCCAGCTTCAGTGAGGAGGCCCCTCAGGACACAGAAGGACGAACAGAATTTCCAGAACCTCTCCCCAGGTGCAGCATGAGCTGAGTGATCCTCACTGCTGTGCCTTGCTGACCTCAGAGCACTGCAGGGCTAAGAAAAAAAATGCAGCAGTTTAGCCAAGAACACTGCTGGACTGCAACCCCAAATCTTTATGGCCCCTACCTCTAATTCCACCCATACAAGAAACACTTGGGTTTAGGAAGCTTTTGACAAAAAAAAAAAAAAAAAAAAAAATCCTTGAATGGCTCGGACTAAAATATATTTTACTTGCAAATAGACCTTAGACCTTTTTTCTTTTGTCCCCAAAATTTAATGTCCTTGGGTTTAGGAAGCTTTTGACAAAAAAAAAAAAAAAAAAAAAAATCCTTTAGTGGCTCAGACTAAAATATATTTTACTTGCAGATAGACCTTAGACCTTTTTTCTTTTGTTCCCAAAATTTAATGCTTCAAGTATTGATACATTAAAATCAGCTCTTCATATTTTTAGTTTGAAGTCTTGATTTCAGCCTGAGGTTGAAAGAAACGGACAATTCTTACCTAGGCACACTAAAACTTGAAAATCCATCCTGAAACACTAAGGAAGAGTTTCCCCATAAGAATACATTTCAAACGTTTTGGAGGTTTAACCTTTCTTTCTGCATTGCTTTTGTTGTCATGCCATCCTTTGTTTCCAAGGTAGCAGGAGCAAACAGGAATCAGTGCTGAGCCAATCTTGTCTGTTTTGTGTGGACTCACGTTATTCCTCTAACTCCAATCTGTTCTTTTGTGCAAAAATATCAGTGCTGAGTTCATGTAAAATTAGGATACAAGAGTCTTTTAAATGGTGAGGGAATTTTTCCTTCAATCATGACATGATAGCTAAAACCAAATTCAATGAATTACAAAACTACAACTGAATTAGGAAGAGCTACAGAACCACTGGCTTAGCATTTACAGAGAATAATACAGTGAAAGTTCCATATGGGAAAACAACTCTTCAGTGTCCAAGTGCTTGGGTGGTGACAGCCCTATAAATGCAATTCAGAGCATGAATCCTGAATCCCACTGCTTTCCCCAATATTATAAGGCATCTATGGCATCTGAATTCTCCTTATTGGCACAATATCTGCTGATTCCTGCCAGCTTTGAACAGCCAACCCACTACCTCTACATATGACAAAGAAAACTGGGGCAAACATTCCAATCTGACAGCTTGTTGGACAGGGATAGGGGAAATCAATTAAAAGAGAGAGGCAAATACCTTCTCCTCTCCTGTGGTTCAGAGGAGCCAAGCCATGCCCCGCTGTACGAGATGGCGCAGCCCTGTGCAGTCAGCTGGCTCCAAAAAGCAAGGTTATTGCAAGTAACACTCCTGACTCTGCCCAGACTACTTTAAATAAAATCCAAAATGTGAATAAAATGTGTCTGCCAACAGTGTTCGCTTCTTTTGAGGGTGGAACTTAGAAAATCTTTGGTGGAGACACAGACCAGCAGCTGGATTGCAAGGAAACAGTAACCTGGATTTGTTCTGAGGTCACTCGAGATAATCAAATTTAATTTTGTCTTGCAAGGAGCCTCAAAAACTGTTCATCAAGGTATGCAACACAGAGATATTATCAAGCATTTTGCACGTTTTGCCTCTGCACAGACTGGAAACAATGCAAGTCACCGCCCTCAAGTTGCTTATCAAGCTTGGGACTGAAAAGGCGCGAGCATGAAAAGGAGGAAGGGGAAAGGGAGGAGAACTTGTCCTGATTTCTTCACACCAAATATAGGAGAAAACTTTTCTGAAGTTCTGGCCTCCATAAAAAAAATACTCTTGTGGTGCATGGCACTGTGCAGGAAGTGTTCTCAGCTCACCTTTGCAACACAATAGGATTTAATCCAAACAGACAGGTATGGCACCATATAATGTGATCTCAGGAAACAAAAAGCTTCAGAAGAAGCTTATGAGCAATTGAGTAACTTCTCCATTCCCAGATCCAATTACAAGGCTGCCTGTCATTACTTTAAAAGTTCCTTTTCCCTACTTATCTAACTGGATTTTCTTTCTCCCCTTTTACATACATCTCTTCTATGACTTTATCTTCATTTTTTCCACAACACACTCACTGTTGGGAAATATCTGTCCTCCCTAAATTTCCATAGTGAACTTCATTCATTCAATTTGTTTTGAAATATGAATTTCAAGGACTTTTGCAATCCCTTTTTTCTCCCTCCCTTTTAATTTTCTAGATGTTTTTATTTATAACTTTCTTGTAGTATTTTCTTTTCCTGACTTTAACTGTGAAAACAACTTAACATGCTGTCAGAAAGACATCACACAAAAAGAAGCTATTCCAATGATGTAATGCCTCAGAATTTCATCATCAACATAGAAACGTTATTAAAAGTAATGAAGTTTTCCATGTGTATTTAGTATTCATGCAATTTCACTTTGGATAGGGTATGAGAAAATGTGCAGAGTGAAATGATAGCCACAACCCCTCCATTTAGTTCGTGTTGCCTCAAGAAAGAGAATCCCAGTCAAACACCAGATAACTGCAATCCAACAGGGAACAGAACTCTGATGTCTTTTCACATCAGTGTGGACAATCCCAACAGTATTCACCTTACTTAATACTAACTAGAAAACATTATGTAAGTCTGTTTAAAATATTCAAATGAAGCTTTGTTAAATTTTTATTTAGAGCTAGAACATATGATCATCTTAGCATCAGCAAGCTATCTAATTAGCCATCTGCTTCTTGGAATTCTGTTAAATATGTATTATATACTTGTAACAAAAGAGTTTTTATCAGCCTAAGTAGTCTCCTGTAATCACATTAAAGAGCAGGACCAATGAAGCATTCTCTGGACACGGAGCTAATGGGGAACGAGACATCTCAAACAATTTGCAAAAACTCCCTGAGAGCCAGAAGGAATATTAAACAACACAACTGTCCACACAAACTCCACCCATATTCTGCTTAATAAAGAATGTCCATAAACCATGGGCTGTACATTCATTTAACCCTTCTCTCCACTAGGACACTTGGCTATTTTTTCCTTTGGATTCTTCTCTCCAGACATGAGGGCTTTGGCAAAATTTGTATTTTCAGAAATTACTTATTTGAAGTGTCACAAAGCACCCAGAAGTTTATTCTCCCACGTCCCAGGGGTCTGTGACTGTTTGAAAGATCCCCTTTTAAAGCTGTAGGACCAGGACTGTGAATAGAACCCAAAAATGTTCTCTGTGCTGGCACAACTGCCTGTGTCAGCCTCAGGGCTGACCAGAAACTGAAACTTTCAGCTGTTGAAGCAGTTATGAAGCAGCAATAAAACATTCCCACTGAACTGAGTCAAACAATACAGGAAATATATTCAACATTTTCTTCTGCAACCCCCTCCTCTTCTTTCAGGGGCAGCAGTTCTCTGAGGAGCAAAGACTCTTCTCTCAAATCTGAAGTTTCCCTTTGCATTCTGCTGCTTTACTGATCTCTTAACCAGCAAAGGGCCATTAGAGCTCAGCTAAACCAGCACAACAATCCTAATGCTATTAAGCAGACAATCCAATTAAGCCATTTCCAAGTAGTGTTTGTCATTAAAGAGAGCTGTAAGTGAGCAGCAAGTCCATATCCGAAACCCAGTAATGAGAATTTTCTAGAAAAGGTTCTGCCAAGGCTTTTAGCTCAATACAACAAGAACCAAGAGGATCTTGTTTCTGGATATGCATATCTAATACTGAGGAGTATTTGTACTCCATGATAAAGAACTTTTTGGGGATTTATACAGTGCAATTTGGTGACAGTCAAACACAGCAAAAACGTGCTGACAAACAGGCAGAGAGCTTTGCCAAAATTCGGGTAGGTTTAGTGCCAGGCAATATTATCCTCTAGTACATCTAATTCCAGTACTAACTTCAACTACATCTCCAGGGGTCATTATTTCTCTAAGTTAACCTATCACACAATCCACTCTGCCTCTTCTGAAGATTTTTTTTTTTTGTCTCCACTTTGTATTTCAAAAATGAAACCAAAAGAAGCTTCTAATCTGATGATGGACTGAAAAGTCATCTTTGCAGAATACAGAAGCCACAGCATTGTGTGTTCTTAAAATAAAAAATAAAAAAACAACCAACTTTACACCTAGAGTTGCTTAGATATAAAAAGAAATGGAGAGAGTGGAAGCAGGAAGACACACCCCTGTGCAAAGTCATCTGCTAAGCTACAGGAGAACTATTTTTTACTATCAATTAATCCTAAAGGTTAGTTAGTTAGTTAGTTAGTTGTACTAAAAGAAAAATCCAACAGGAGAAATTGTAAGTGTTTGCAGATTGATCACAGGATAGCTAAAACACTACTGCTAGTTTAATTATTATGAAATTCAATTAAATATTAATATTAATAAATTAATAACAAGTGATAATTACATCCTTGTAATACTTAAAAAGCCAAAGCTTCTTACACAAACTCATACTGGACACAAAATGGAATTATTTCTGTTGAATGAAAGAAGGCAAACAATTGCTGCTACAATCAATTTTTTTTTTAAAAGGATAAAAGCAGCCACGAATGGGCAAAACTATATCTCTGCACTGAAAGCAACACCAGGATCACAGAACCACTGAGGCTGGAAAAGCCCTCCCAGGTCACAGAGCCCAGCCTGTGACTGATCCCAGCCTTGAGCACTGAGAGCCACATCCAGCCTTCCCTGGACACCTGCAGGGACTCCACCACCTCCCTGGGCAGCCCTTCCACTGCTCTGAAAGACAATAAAAATGGCTGTTCCATTCCTTGCAAGCTTAATTTTAAGTCAGCTTAATATTTAAGGGTAATTTGGGCAACATTCCTTACCAAACATGGTTAAAGATCTGGGGAAGGCCGGAGAGAATAATTTATTTCTCTTAAAGAAAGATTTTGCTACTCTTTAGCTAAAAAAAAAAAAAAAAAAAAAAAAAAAAAAAAAAAAAAAAAAAAAAAAAACTTTTACCCATAGATTTTTAACTATCAAGACATGAGAAAAAAAATGGTTTTAAGTACCTTTTTTTTCAAAAAAAAAAAAAAAAAAAAAAAAAACAAAACAACAACAACAACAAAAAACTTTTACCCATAGATTTTTAACTATCAAGACATGAGAAAAAAAATGGTTTTAAGTACCTCCTACCTGGAAAGTGTGAACAACAGTTTCATTACTTGCAGTTCCTACTAATTTCAGCTTCAATGTATTGCTCCAAGCTCACGTTGAAGAGATGGAAAGAATGTGCATCTAATTTCATTAAAGAAATAATTTAGCAAATGCAGTTTGTATTGATTATTCAGGGCATCAAAAATCCCAGCTGACACTGTGTACTACGAGGTCTGAGGTGAGTGGAAGAAATGAAACTCTTCAGAAAAAACGCCGGAGAGAAGTGAATTTATCCAAATCTTGATCCATTTCCAAGAAACAAACACGAACAAAAGAATATGAGCTTGTGCTCTAATTGCATCTGAAAATTCTGCCATTTCTTGGAGATGACTGAATAAAGTTTCAATCATAAACCTGTATTTTTAATGGATCCACCAAAGACAGCATCTCTACCAAGCATTTTGAACCCACATACTGAGCCATGACTCATCTGAGCTACAGGCAGTGAGAGCTCCTTTGTCTTCCCCAACTCCAGCACTGCAGGAGAGCAATTCTGATGCTGAATGCAACAGGACTTTTGCACTCTGAAATTCAGTGTACAGCTGAAATAAGTGAGCAGCTACGAGGGGATGTTTTCAGAGCAGGCTGCACAGAGAAGGAGCTTCCAGAAATCCAGGTGTGGCTGTGAGAGCAGCCTGGGTGGTGTTTTTAATCTAACAGCAGCCTGAAGCTCCAGCCTGGCTCAGTTCATCTCCCAGGATATTTTCAACTCAACTTCACAGAAAACGATGCAGCTAAGGCAAAAGGACCCTGCCAACACTCTTCTTTCACAGGTCTAATACAGAGAGGCCACAGATTTACTAAATCTTTTGCCTAAAATTTGCAGACAACGAAATTCTCACGATAAACCAGAAATTTGACACCTTTACAACAGTTCCATCATTTTTTAACAGTTTGCTTATTTTGCCTCTTAAAAAATTCTTTCTTTCATATGGAAAATACATTTCTAGCTAGACCCCACTGCTTCATTTCAACGGGAAACAAGTGGCCAAAAGATATCATGTTCTTCTCTGCAAACTGCTGGGCCAACACCAAAAACCCCCAAACTCTGAATTTTCCTTGAGATTAATAATGCAACACAAGCAGGGATTGTGGTGGTGGTGGGGAGCACACAGGACATGTAACCCAGAATATTGTTTCATATCCCTGCTTGGGTTGTAAGGAAACTTACAGCTCACAGGACATACAAGACACAGGCAGAAGCCACTTAAGTTTAGAAGCAAACTACAATTCTCTTTAATAAAAATTACTGTTCTTGATTTCTGCCATTAGAAAGCCACAGAGAGCTATGGAAAAAAATTTCCTTCTTTAGCACAACAACAAAAAAAAAAAACCAAAACAAAAAAAAAATCAAAATAATGCTTTTATAAGAAAAAAAAAAAGAAAAGAAAACACCAGGTAAAAGAATTCAGAAAGGTCATGACGAATGCAAAAATTTGTTTAGACAGATAGATATATAGATATAGATAAAATTTGTTTATACAGATAAGTAAACACGGGTAGGAGTAATAGATATTTCTGGAGTGGTTTTTTGTTCCCCAGGCACATCATACAGGAAGTAATATTGGCTGCTTGCTTGGCCATATATCCGGGTCTGGAGAGGCAATAAAGATCCCAATCTTGCACCTCAAAGCCATCCCTGTACCAACCCATTTCCTCAGGACTGGCCTGTGCTTTCCCACCCTCCCAGGACAGCAGCACAGCCCAGCCCTGGGATCAGGAACTTTTAATGAACAAATCAGAGGCTCTGCATCACTGCACGTCCAGCTCAGCCCATGGCAGCACCAGTAACCCGCAGGGCCAGACTGGTTTTACTGGGAGGGAAGCAGTAGGGTTACACTGGGCCAGGGTCTGGCAGCCAAGTGACTCAGCCTGAGGCTCACAGGATGCAGGAGGGGGAATTCCAGCAAGATACTAAGAAAAAACAGCAGAACAAGGATGCTCTGCCCTTGGGGATATCCCAGCTCCAACCAGACAGGACCTGAGCAAACCAATAAAACTTCAAATCTGGTCCAGGGCAGAGGTTGACCAAACAACTTTAGAAGTCCCTTCCACCTCCACTTACCTGAGTTTCTGTTCCATTTCACGTGGAGAAGTGAAAGGTGGGGGTGGGGGAAAACAGTTTACTCTCAAAATACTCATCTGCTTTAAAGCAGAGTGATGCAAAAGGTCAGATTATTAGATGGGGAAAGGAAAGAAATGTCACGTTCTACTTTCATTACCGCCCACTGCAGCTCTGCCGTTGACTGATGCTCACAAATAATGCAAAGAGTCAGATAAAAGCTTCATCTTGAGCTTCTGCTGACAGTGCTGCCCCTACTACTTACTTATCTGTTAATTAGAGACGATGGCAAGAGCACAATAATACAGCTCAGTTGTAATCTTGGATCATTCACCATCTCCCTCAGCAGTGTGTATCAGCACTGCCAGTGTCAGTGCAGCAAATGTCTAAAAATGCCAGAAAAAATTAATGTCTGGATAAAGTGCTGAGTTCATACGGCTGCAGCTGATTTTAGAATGCTGTGGTGCATTATCTCCACCAACATCTGGATTACGGAAGAGGCTGATAAAGCCCTGAGCAGCAGGGTCAGACACCACTGGCAGGGCACCTGCCTGGTTTGGGGCACCAGCAGCTCTCAGCTAACACAGGAACACTGCCTTTTATCCTCATTATTGGCCTCTGTTTTAACTTCTGAATTTCTGCCATTGGTGAGAAGCAGGGTAGGGTGTCACCCATAAGCCATGGGTTTAAGCTGCTCTAAACCCATAAGCTGCTCTAAACAGCCCCACACTCAGCACTTGCAAGAGCTGCCAAAATTAAACTTAGAAATATCCCCAGAGCACAATCACCCTGGTTCAGCCAGCTCAGAAAAGTGATTTCTTTGAACACCGACTAAGCCAGAACTACCAGAAGGCCAAGGCAATGATCCTGCATCACCAACAGCAGAAAGATTTATTCTCATTCCACAAGGATTTCTAGACAACTTCCACACATAAAAAGTGTCATTACATGTTACTTTATGTATTATTGACATTCCAGCCAAGCACGGCATGGCCTGATGTAGCTGGAAGCAACATAATTGTCTTGTTTGCTTTTGTCCCTGTTCCCATTACTTTCATCACAACATTTACACTTAAGAGGCATCAGGGGATGAAAAATATATAGCTGTAATTCAAGCATAAAAAAACCTACAAAAAACACTCATAAGACAGTACCACTGCCTGATGTACCCATAAGGACACAGACCATATTCTTGACAACAGATCTACATGAAAAAGACAGCAATTATTTTATTTAGGAAAAAAAAAAAAAAGGCAAAAACTGCCCACAATTAAAAAAGTACACGTGACAGCATCCTGCGGTTTCCAGATCTTCTTACTTATGTCTTCAAAGAAAGGTCTTAATTGTGCTAGAAAAAAATATATCAGGGGAAATGAATATATCTGAATATTGTCAGTGCTACCATGATTGATTGTGACTCTGCAATCAAGGAACTTGAGCAAAATACACCTTTTAGGGCATATTTAAGTGACTGCAGCAATACCAGATTCAATACCTTTGAAGCAGCAAGCTCAGGAAGCAGTGTATTTGTTTTTGCAGAGGAGGTTAACTCGGTTTAAGTTTTAAAACTCACTTGAGAGACGGCACAAGGACTTGGCTGCCAAGCCCTGTGTCACCCTGAATTTATTGGCTGCAGAAGTTTAAACCTTGGGTACTTCCACTGTTTGCAGTCACTGCAACACCTCCCTGAGGCTCAATGAGGACAGCATGGAATTGATTCCATGTGTTGCCAAACCCTCAGCCAACAAGGAATTCCATGTAAGAATGGGACTCCCTGTCACCTTGCCCTTAGGGACACCCCAAACCCATTTGCTGGATCCTGCAGTGTTCAGTTTCCTGCACGCTGGAGCTCAGTACCAGGAATGCTGCAGTGCATGAAAAGCTGTCAGAGTGAACCTTACAGCAACCAGATGTTCTGGAAGTGAAGGAGAAGGGAATTTAGACACAGAGAGGATGGGGTCCCCCGAAAGGTTTCTCTCAAGGGAAAAAATTAGATATGAGGCAGCACTGGGGGTCAGTTACATGATCCAATGCACCATAATGGGAATTTGCCTTCCTGAAATGTCCTGTGTCATAAAGAGTGGTCCCATTTTGAGGACTTCTGCTAGGCCAAAAAAGTGTTTGGATTCAAGTGTTTTGGATTCTGTTAGTTAAGATCTGGTCCAAGCAATGAGAAACAGAAACAGTCACTCCAGATAAAATGCTTTCATTTTATCTCAATAGCTTGAAAAGCCAGTGCTAAACTTTTTAAATTAAACAAGTATAGGGGTAATTAAAAACAAAACAAAACAAAACACTGAGACCAAAGATTTGGTCAACATTTCCGAGAAAAGCCAGATGGGACAAGAGAAATCTCCACTGAGGTTGAACATAATGCTGATTTTAAGGAGGCAACACGATCTTAAATAACACAGAGGTCTTGAATTAGGCAAGGAATAAATCTTTGCAGAACATTAAAAACTTTTAAGAATTCTTTTAGATCACTTAACACTTTCCTGACCAGTTGAGGATTAGTACTTATTTCAAGCTCCAAACACAACTACAATTCTGCAACTACACAAGCAGCTTGAACAAAGAAACAAATCCACTCTGACCTCCCCATCTCATGTCACAGTAATTTTCTTATTTTCACCTCGGTCTACTCATTTTTTTTCCCCCAGTTTGTTTTTCAAACAGCCGAAGAAATAATGAAAAAAAGAGGAAGATCAATCAACGTGTTTGTACTTTATTCCACTGACTTTTGGGTTTGAAACAAACAGTTCAGAGAGGTATCAGTCCTTATTTTCTGTTTAACAAATAATGATTTCTCTCTGCATCACTAATGGGGCCTGAAATTAAAATGGATTTTTAGTTGAGCTCCTGTTCATACACTTGTGTCATCATCAATATCGGGCTCGCTCTAGGAACAAGATTTATCTCAGCTATCCATTACAGGGAGGCAAGCTGCTTATAAAAAGCACCAGGCATATTCCCAGGAGCCCCACAAACATCAGAGTTACATAAAGCCTGAGATTCTCTAGGACTCCACTCATTAGGCTTATAAACCTAAAAATAGGGCAACCTTGGAATCAGCCTGCCTCAGCTAGTGCAAGCAAAGGCTCAGCGCTGTAATTGGGGTTAAATCCACGTTTAGGCTGAGCTCTGTGAAGTACCTGAAGTGCAGGGCAGCACTCAAGGTAAGCACCAAACCCCTCGCACACAGGAGAACTTGAGCACCTTTACAAGTGATGCTGGAGCTCTGCTGCAAATTGCTGCCAAACCCCCATTAGTGCAGACACTGTAGTGCAGGTAAGTAAAATTCAACACCTTGCCTGAAGCCAACAAGGTGTGCAATTTATAAACTGAGCCAAGGAAAGCAGTTTGTATCCAGGTATTCACTTCTTTTTTTTTTTTTTTTTTTTTCCCCTTAGACCTTCCTTTCAGTGCTGCAGAAGATACAGGGATTTTTTTTTTCCCCCAGATATTGCCTGAATATTTTTAAAACAGCAAACTGTCTAAAGGATGGGAGTGTCTGCACCTCCCTAAACGCAGAGCTTTTAAAAAAATATATTTATTCCTTGAAGCAAGGAAATAAGACTGGGAGGGAAGCTCCAGCAAACTGTTTAAATCCTATCTGTGTTTTTTGCACAAATAAGAGGATCTTCAAACAACCACTCTTCTCCCTCCCCCCACATCTATAATTTAGCAACAAGAGCACTCCTTTCTTTATACCTAGGGGGATATGCTCATTTTAGGTCTATTTGGCATATGAAAATGAAAGGACTGGAAAAAAATCAGCAAGAAAACATCAAAGCTGAATTAAGGAGCATGCTGTATTCTAATGAATATGGAATTGCTTCAAATAGGGACTTTCAACACCTTCTGTACGTGTTTTTAACAAGCTTATGACACATTTATGCCCCAAATTGTCCTACAAATTAAGGGAAGTACTTATCTTGCTTAGAAGACCTGAAGGCAATCAGGAAAGAGACAAATATATGCAGCTTTTACCTGCCTACAAGACTGTTAAATTCTCTTAATAACCAGTGCAATCCTCCCAGAAAAAGTCTACACAGCAAGACAACAACAGAAAAAAAAGCAAAATTACTCAACAAGAAGGATTTATCAGAAAGCAGAACACACATAAAAGAAATAAACAACCTAAAATAATGCAGATTGTCCAGTATTGTTCCCAATGGCCTGATTTTAAGAATTTAATCCAGGACACATCTCCTTTCTCACAGAGAGGTTGATTAGGTTAATGCAAGGATGGCCACACAGCTGGGAAGGGCATATCCTCTGAAAGCAGAACATAAAATGAAACTGATTTCACAGGGGCCAACTATTTTACTAATAATATCTAACATTCTCCATCAAACTAAGCAGTTTATCGTGGGATTACAAGGAGATTACTGAAATGCATCATTTAAAAAAAGGAAAAAAACCAAACAACAACAAAGCCTCCAAAACAGATTTTGACACAGTGACAGCCTTTGAGGAGGTAAAATATATAAAATCTGGTAAAAACCTTCAAGCTCATACTTGTCTTCATATCACCATATTTTTATATTTTCACAAATACAGCAGCTTCTATACATTATAATACTAGGAGTTTAATTTCAATTATTTTTTTTTCTATCTCATATCATCAGCACTTACAAGATCAGTATTAACTTATTAGCTGAATAGAACAAAATCCTGCTTAATTAGGACCAGAGGCCTGAAAGGAACCTCCAAGGGTAATTGAATCCAGCCCCTTGCTCCTGCTGGCAGCCATGACCATTTTTTTTGGAAGGTCATATTGAAATCACTTGGTTTCTTGGTCTGCTAATCTCTTCACAAAGCTATTCCTGGACAACTGCTCCCCAGCAGCCAGGAGATCAGCAATTTCCATCCTAAACTTATTAACAACAAGTTTATGCTTATTTGTCCTCAAATTAACACACCATCACTGGCACCAGATCCAAGCGCTTCTGAGGTAAAAATGTCACTGGCAGCCCTGTGAGTGGAAAAGGAAAAGGTGCAGGGCAGAAAATAAAGCTCATCAGTGCTGAAATAACAGGCTGGATTTTAAATGTACAGCAGCTGCCTTCAATATTGAGTGAAAATGAACCTGCAGGATCTGTCAGCCAGTCCCACCACTTAGAGCCCTGCCACAACAAAGCAGAAAACTGCAGGATGGAAATGAGGCTGCTGCCATCAGAAAGGTGATTTATCATTCTCAAATTGCTGCTGATGAGAGAGCAAACTTTCAGAATTCATGTTAAAACAATTAGAGGTTAGTAAGCTCCCCATTAACTTTTTTTTTCTTTTTTTTTTTTTTTCTTTTTAGTATGGCAGAATGTGGTGAAAAAATCTAGAGCACATCTTTTAAGAGACTGTCAAGGAGACACAGCTGAGATAACCATAGTTACAGAACCTTTATCCTGAGAGACTACAGGGCCCACCTGGCTGAAACCTCTCCATTTATTATATTTAGTTCATCAGTATCTGACAACTGAAATAACTCTGACCACGCAGATTCCTACAGAATTTACCAAATAATGCATAATACATACAAGTGAAGTGCCAGGGAGCACCAACACCTTCCCCTCATTTAAATTCGTGCTTTTTGAAATACCAAAAATGCTGTCAAATACTTCAGCTCCTTCCCTTTAAAACTTCCTGTATTAAACACTGGTATTGATTTCAACTCATATTTAACAGTGAAAACTACAAAGACAGTAATTAAGTTTTCCAATTTAACACTGTCTCAAGTCTTCTTACATCATATTTTTGAAGATATTAATAGAGGCCCTAAAAATAAGCATCATACAGAGCAGCCAGGAGAGATACCTAATACTCAACAAAATGCAGTCAAGGGGATGAGCACTATGGCTATTTTTAGAAAACTTCTTTTTTTATAGGAGTTTAAAGACTAATTAATTTTGGGGGAAAATGAAAAGATTGAAAATAAAGTACATCAAATGTGTGACAACTGGTTGGTTTGTGGGGCTACACCTCATCCTCCCTGGCCTGGGCCATGCAAGGAGGAGAGCACTGGTTTTGGCATCACTCATCCCAAACTTTTGCTACATTTAAATTGAGGAAAGGATAGTAGTTACAATTAAAAATAAATTTACACATAAATGTATTTATAACATAATACAAACAATGCCTTAGTATTCCACTGTCAAAAAAACCAGTGTCTCATCACCAAAATCACATGCAAAGGAAGCTTCACTTACAAACATTTTGAGGCTCTATTATTATTTAAAATTAAAACAAAGAACCAAGAAATAAATTTATATATTTCAGAATATTAGAACAGACAATGTTTGGGGGAAAATAAAAAAGTTGCTTCTAATGTGACTGGAGTATGATTACATCAAGATTTCCAATAAATCATAGAACCACAGAATGGTTTGGGGTTTAAGGGTCCATAAAGACCATCTCCTTCTACCCCCTCACCATATTTCCATCTTAAATTTTATAATGACACCACAATTCAAATAAAAATAAGCTCTGAAAAATAAAAGTAAGATATAACAGCGCTTAATTTAAGGAATTTGACTTTAAAGACAAGGGGTGAAGACAATTTATTCCCTAAATTTGAGCACTGAACAAAAACTTCAGCTGTGGAATATTCTACCTAAATATGGATTATTATTGAGTATAAATGAGAATGCAACATTTCTGAAATAATCTGAGGATAAAGTGAGTTTCAAGAATATTTACTTTTTAATATCTAGCTGCCTTTCCTAGATAATTACCTGAACCAAGTAAATGACTAAGACACAGGGAAATAACTCACAGCAGGAACAAACCCTTAGAACACTTCCACGAACAGATAATACAGAAATAAAACCCAATTTCCTCCATTCACACCAATGTGAAAGCACTGCTTTTCTTTCAGTTTCTTCAAATGATTTTTTTGAGATGGTTTCTTGGTAGGTAAAATCCTCCTCCTCCTCCAAACTTTCAGACAGACAGAGCAAGGTTCAGAGTGTATAGAGTTTTTGTTACTATTATTATTATTAAACTCAGGATAAGAAACCTTCACAATATTTGAGTAACTTATTTACAGGATAACTGACAAAAAGAAAAGGGAGGAAAACTTTCACATGAGGAAAAAAAGGCAGGCAGGAGTATTCAAACAATACTCAGAGTGTTTAGTTCAGTCAAATATTTAATGATTTCCAACAACCAACACCCCTGTTAAGAGGAAGGAAACAAGGTGCTTGAAATCATAGTTTAAATTCCTATTGCAATTTCACGAGTGGAAATGAAGCCCTGCAAATGGACTTTGTGAGCAGGAGGAGGCAGAGGATGACACAGGCAGGCAGTGCTGGGGCAGAGAACCCCAGGACAGCTCCTCTGGTGCCAGGATGGGGCTGGCAGCACAACAGCCCTGAGTTAATTATTTCTAAAGAGCAATAATTAACCTCTGGGGCAGCTGGAGTGCTGTGCTCCACATCTTCCTGTGCAAGGCATCCCAAGTCTTACCGCTCAGACCACGGGGATGAGGAATTCTCCTGACAACCTCAAACCAGCACAGCCCCACAGTCAGTTCCCAAACCTTTCAAGCACACATGAGAAACCAAATAGGCTGGAAGTGGAATGCTTTTTATTTATTCCAGGAATAAAAGCAAAGTACCTGAGGGCTGGAGACAGCAGTGGTCAAAGCACCACAAGGAGTGCTGAAAATCGAAGTGTTCTGTCCCCTGGCAGAGCAAGTCCCGTGTACCACATTCAACCATATTCCAATATGTGCACAGAGAGTGTCAGAGCTTTCCTTACACATCACAGAAGTTATCCTTCCTTATAATGTATCTGTAAATAAAAGGCTGTAATGCCATGGTGTACAAGGAAGGGGTTATTTTTAGCTCAGACCAGCTGAGTGCTGTGGTTCAAAGTGTGATTTTAGTGTAATAAAAGAAAATTAATCTGGCAGTAAATTAAGGAAAAATATGGAGGTTGCATGGAGCTCCATTATAAAGTGATTTCTAAGTGTAAAATTAAATGAATTAAATTAATAAAAAAATTGTTTCAGAATAAATTTCTGAAATATTTTTTGTTTATGTTAAAGTGACTGAGAGTGGCGAGGCAAAATACTAGAAGCCAAAGATTCTGTGACTAGTTTCATTTTTTATGGAAATTCTAGCATACAAGGCTTTAATGAAATTAAAGAGTTCAAATCACATTTCACTTCTTGCTAATAAAAAAATGAGTAACTGAAAAAACCCCCACAAAACAACCTTCCAACAGACACAGCAAGGACTAGAGGAAACGCTTCGTGTCCGATAAAACCCCAAAAGTGAAAAAACAGGTGAAACACAGAACTGAAGTTTTTCAAACAGATGCAAAGCAGCATCGAGTGGAAGGGTCAGTTTACTAGAATCCATTCCTTCTCCAAGTGTTCCAACAACACAGAGGCCACGGAGGTGCAAGCCCAGCTGCTCCAGAGCCACTCCTGCCACCTGCGAGGATGCCCAGGCACGTCCCCAGCTCTCTGCTCCTGGCACTCTCCCTTCTCCAAGGCTCCTCCTGCTGCCCCTTCCCTGTTCCTCCTCTGCTCACAGGAATCCCTTTGGTGATGGTGCAAGCTCAGGGCAGGTCCCCTCTTGCCAGGCACAAATTCCTTTGCAGGCTGGCAGGGAGGAGAAGGAGCCACACGAGTTTCACTGCCTGGGCACCGCAGGGTGAACTCCCTGCCCTGCTTGGAAGCAGCCTGGCACCAGGCTCATCTCCAGGGGAAATTATGAGCTCCCCCTCCAGCCTGAGAGCTGCTAAACCAGAAAAAAATCTGCCTCCAATTGAGGCCAAAGGGTGTTCCTGGATGAAAGAAGCGACGTCAGGAAGCCAAAATACTTCTCGAACTCAGGGTTTAGAGCTCTGCTGGATGCTGTATTTTTAATAAATCTCCGTTTCATTCCATCAGCTTCAAATAAGGAAACATCCCAAGGATGGTGATAGCATGCTGGATTTGTTGCTATCTGCAGGAATTAGTTCCTATAAATAGTTTTCCCAGGCTTTTTAAGACACAGCTGTACCAAGTTTCCCCCAGAATCAAACTAGCCAAGACATTGATTCCCTGCATCATTTGTCACTTGCACAAAGGTTGTGACAGGATCCCAACACCATTCCGGGCTTGTTCTGGAGATGCCTCATCACACATTTTAATCTTATTATCTGTGAAGATGGAACACCATCTGCAACAAGCTTTCAAAGCATTTCTTCTCCAGAAGCAGAATTCAGCGATGATAACGAGATTCTGCAAGCATGACTGGATAAAATTTTAGCGTGTTAACCATGACCCAAAAAACAGTGCCATGGTTTAGGAGGAGGATTCAGAACTGCTGGAATATAGTACAAATCTCACTCCAGCCTCAACATGTGCTCACTACTTCAGCCCTTCCACGCAACCTGTCAGCTGCAAAGAGGGATTTGACAAAGCCAGGGTAGATACCATCAGTACCCATAATAATATCCAAAAAATCTCAGGCTCGTATGGATTTCTCAAGTTAAATCCTGCAATGAACTAAAAGAGAGGAAGCAGCTCACTGACTTCCCAACCCAACCTAAATACATAAAATGTTTTAACTCTGCAATCAGGATTTAAATTCACACCTGCCAAGCGAGAGATGAAATGACAACACTGGAGCAGAGGCAAGCTTGGGTCTGGCACGGGCAGGGTTATTGCAGTTTGCAGAAACTCATCACTGGATTGGTGCCAGCCACATGGATGATGCTGGGAACAGATTACTTGGGAGCAAGCAGCCATTGAGAAAGGTACCCAGGACACATTTGTTCTCATTTAAACAACCCTTGAGTCACAGAGTGTGCTCAAGAAGGCAAAAGAGGTTTAGATTTAGAATACACTCCCCATCAGAAAACCAAATGGAAGAGTAAGAAAACATAATTCATTCTTCAGATGTAGTAAGTTATGAAAATAATTCCTCAGTGAAAGATAAAATTGCTTCTAGGTAGGTATCTCCTCTACAATGTCCTGCTTGAAAAACTACAAATTCCCACCAGCCAAAAACTCACCCCTTATTTTGCAGAATCAAGAGCAAGGACAACCAGGGGAGAAAGTCTGCTCAAGCAACACTGCACAGCCAGCTCACTGCATCAGAGGTCAGAATTGCAGGGTTCTGTTCTCATTCTGACTCATCCCTTTAATATTCACACTCCTCAGGACCAGGAGCTCGTGAAGCATAAATACATCTTTGCACAAGACTTTGTACCACAGCAATGAAAAACAAAACAAGTCCTGTCTCAGGTTTATCTCACACTCATCTCCTTGATCCTGACACAGTCTGTGCAACCCAAGCACTGCTAAATATCCCCATTTTACAGGTGGAGACACTATTAGCCTAACACACAAATAAAACTCAAAGCAATTTCATTTTTAGTGTTTTGGAGAGCCTTAAATCAATGACAGAAATGCAGAGTGTTGTCTAGAAACAACGTTTAGGAATGCCAGACACATTTTTGGTTTGAATACCGTAAGCATGTTATGATCTGCAGGTCCAAGTGTGAAGAGACAGCCCAAGGGTGTGCAGACACAGGTTAATTAGCAAAACTAGAACATCTGGATTGCTGATAAATTTCTGTCTTGTAAACACATCAGCAATCTATAAATAAAAAGTTGTGCTATCAGAGATCTTGGTATCTACTCAAGAGACAGCATGCAATTTTTTTTTTAACCCTAAAATCACCCACCATCTTCACAACTGGCTCTTTTCATAAAACTAATCTAGAAATACAGAATTTTGAATAACACCTTGGTTTAGTGCATTATTCTAGAGAAAGCCTGAAGTCTCCCATCAACAGAGAACCCATCTTGGACACATCTGTTTTGAAGCTGAGCAAGCTTTGAATTTCTACATTGTTCAATTGAATTTTTGTGGAAACTGATCTCACAACTTAACAAAAAGATCTACAGAGAGAGGTTTTCATATCCCAACTCAACTTGAAAGCAATTCACATTTAAAACCATTTTAAAACTGACTAATTTTAGAACCATTATACAGGTACTACACATGTTAAATAATAACCAGTGTTCTACCTCACCTAAAACCAAAGTCCAAAATATGCAAGAGCAGAAAGATTTTTTTTTTTTTTCTATTTTCAGTCTGAAATCTTTGAAGGCTTCACACAGAGAGAGGTTTTCATATCCCAACTCAACTTGAAAGCAATTCACATTTAAAACCATTTTAAAACTGACTAATTTTAGAACCATTATACAGGTACTACACATGTTAAATAATAACCAGTGTTCTACCTCACCTAAAACCAAAGTCCAAAATATGCAAGAGCAGAAAGATTTTTTTTTTCTATTTTCAGTTTGAAATCTTTGAAGGCTTCATGGCTAAGAGTGATGAAAAAAAGTGATGTTTTATCCTGTGTTAACAACTAATCCAGGACTCATTACCTTGCTTCGCGTGCCACACCAAGGCTTTGCCAAGCCCTGGTGATGTGAAGAACAGGTAAGGGAGGCTGTGGTGCCTTTGCAGAGAGTGTGAGGTGGGAGGAGGGACCAGGCTGGCAGTTCTGTGTCAGGGACATGCCAGAATTAGGACAGGCTGCTGGAAAACTCAGCAGGACATCAGCTCCTGAGAGCAGCCTTCAAAAGCATTCTCATGGCAACATGGGTTCTGCCATTAAAGCAAATTAATAAAATATCAAAACTGGGGGCCAGGCAAATGTTAAAGAGTGGATTTGTAGCTTCATGCTTTCCTTTGGAATGCACAAATTAGGATGGTGCTCCTGCAAAAACAAGGAGGCGAGACACACAGACAAGTCGAGGCTAAATCAGGAATTATAAGCAATGAAACGCGAAAGTTTTAGATGTTGTGAAGCCACCCAAACCCAGGCTGCTGCCCACCAGCCTGCAGCGGGGCAGATCTCAGCTGAGAGAAGCCCCAGAGCCCAGAGCTCACCCACCCACAGCCCGAGAGCCAGAGCAGCTGGAGAGAAGCCCAGGGACCCAACTCCAGGGTGGTTTCTGAAAAGAGCTCATTCACATGGCCCGCACCCCCCGCAGCACAGCTGGCTCCAGAGCCACTCCCCAGCCCAGACATGTTTTTTCCAGTCCTATTTCACAAAAGATTGAAACTTATTTCCAACAGATGCGTTTTGTACTCCGGTAATTCAGTGATATTTCCTGAGGGCTGGCTAACACAAAAGCTGGGGCTGGTTGCTCCAAAGATTGCATCTGTTACCCTGCATCTCGCCATCAGGGCAGGATGAATGCCTAACTGCACAAAGAGACACCACAGAAAAGGAAATTACTCTGGTTTTAAACCCCAATCTGGGGATAAATAATTTGCCCATGCAACAAGAGCTTGAATTAAGGCTTCTATTTGTTCAAAATATGACCTAATAAGGGAAGGGAAAAAAAAAAGAAAACAGCAACCTGAAAAGCAACTTAAACATTTTCTTACCAATTTTACAGCTAACACAACAGAAAACCTCTTGATTTTCTCAAGCAAGATCATCCTTGTTCCCATCAGCCCTTTGATTTCTGAGACCCTCTTAATTCAATTAACTGCATACAACAAAACAACCTCCATGGAAGGATAAACTCACCCTAAAACTCACTGGGAGCTACAGACAGAACTTGGCTCAAGGAGTGAATTTCTCCTACCACCACACACAGCAGAGCCATCACCTGAGCTTTCTGTGCCCATGACAGCACAGCAGGAACAGTCCCACACCAAGTGAGAAGGGCGTACCTGAGGAGAATAAGTTTTAAGGATATAATTTTCTGCTCCATTGATAACTATATCCTAAAACAAGAGGGGAGGGGATGAAGATAAATCATCTCCTTATCATTAAAAGCCTGGCATAACTGTGTTTGCTGAGGAGTGGTGCTGTGGGCTTTTCCTTACAGGGTCAGCAATGTGTGCCATGGTAAAATACACAAATTATTTCACAGGGTGTATTTATGTTTGACACAAGCACAGCGCATGAAGCCATTCTCTGAGCTTCCTAGGAACCAAGGATTGCATCTCCTCACTTGTGCCTCTTAATTACAAGAGATATCTGCAATGAGAAATTCTTTTTGCATGAGCCAAGTATCCAGCGGATGCTTCAGGTGGTGTTCATAGCTCTGTCCTTACACGCAGCCATAACAAGCATAATTTAAATTATATCAACTATTTATGTGACAGAATATTTTTGTGTAAAACTTCAGGAGACCTTATCGTGCTATCAAACTGAAATTTCAATACTGAGCTCCAGCAAATAATTTCCACTTCAAAAAGTACATCTGGAAAGTGAGAGGATAATATGTGCACGTATCAGCACATCTTGTGTCTCTCTAGGTTACTAAACCTCCTGTATCAAGGGCAGCTTGCTTTACTAAATATTAATGCAGAACTCTGCATAACATGAGGCTTCAGTTATTCAGAAGATCTCTGAAATGCAAATAAAAATAAGCATTAAAGCCTACACTATTAACTCCAGATTAAGGTCAGATCCCAACAGTTGTTCCATATAGAAGAATGTAATAGATAAACATCCACTGGCCATGATACTGATCCCTTCTACAAAGCAGATTGCAAGATCCAGGCTTTAAAATTTTTAAGAACATTTATTAGCTCAGCATGAATGCAATCCTTCACTCCCACAAAGATTGCAGAACTGGGACAAACTGTGTTTTGGAAGTTCTGGAAAGGCATCACTCACACACCTGCTGGCCAGCCCAGTTTGCATTCTCTGCTGTGCAGATCTGACAGTTCTAAGATTAACCCCACTGATTTTTATCACTGATTTCCTTTTCGTTTGGCCATGTTAAATGTCAAATGATCCAATGTCTGACACTGCCCTTTTAATTATTACAACCAAAGCTTAAAGATGACACACACACATCCCCTCACCCCTTCAAAGTGAGGCTCAGTGAAACACAGGAAACAGTAAGAATTCAAAGGTCAATATTTGCATAAGTGCAATAAAAGCCAAGAAAGCAAGAATTATTAAAAATTTAATTCAACGCTAAGTTCTACAATTATCACTCTGTCTAAGGTATTGATTTAAATTACAAAATAAGCTTCATAGATAGTGCTGAGGACTTCATTAAAAATTACTGAACTTATTTATCAATGCTTCTTTCATAAAGCTCATTATAAAAACCTGCACAACCCCAATTAGACCTCCCAAGCGCATTAATGATATATGAGGTCTTTTATTCCCTCCATCAATCTTAGGCTACACATTTACTTATATAATCAATACTCCAAAGTTAAGGAATGTCCATAAATTCACGGCCTTGCATCAATGAATCTGTTCACTCAATACCCTCTCACACAGAGTCCCCGTCCCTGTCAGTCACATTAACCCAACCAACCACATTTTATTGCTCTGTAATCAGGATTCAAAAGCACTTGAGATGACAGGAGCAATAAAAACCCTTGAGACTTTATATGTCCATTATGGTGCCTGGGTTGTTTAAAAACAAGAGCTGCCGTTGCAGTCTGTGACTATAAATATGCACAGCACCAGCACAGAGCCAGGGAAGCTCTGGGTGCAGGCTGGAAACAAAGGAATCTGAGGTCAAAGACCCTCTGCAGAAAGCAGGGGAGGGATGCAGCAGTGACAAACGTTTGTCCTCCCTCTTCCCAAAATAGAAATCGCTCTCTTAGCAAATATTTTACAGTGGTTTAGGACTTTTTCTAGTCCATTTATGAAAAAAGAAGTCTGGACAAGGCATATTGAGCAAGATGTCAGGGTGGGATATTTGTGCTCATTATGTCTGTCCAAGGTACTCGAGCAGTCCCAGGCCTCCAGGGATTTGCTGCTTGCTGGACTTTCAGGAGAACCCCTGACACTGACAGACCTTGCCTTCAGCACATTTGTTGTCAAGTGTGCAAACCCACAGAAACCATGCAGAACCTCTGCTGCCACAAAACGACGGTGCAGCACTGAATAAAACAGGAGCCTTAAATGTTTGTAACATCATGCATTTATATTCTGAAATGAAAGTGACGCCTGGCCTTGTACCAGGTTTAATAATATACAAGAAAATTCTGTTTTTGCAAAGGGTTCAAAGAAGCTCAAGCTCAATTAGATCATCAGCACTTTATATAAACTTGACAACTAAGCTGTTCCTCATTACACAGCATCAAGAGATGCTGACAAGACTTGGGTTTTGCAGAAATCTTAGAGATGAGCTTTGCTGCCTTTTAGGAAAACAAGGGCAGGCATCAGTTTACAGCTCCATCAGGCACACCTGGGTACCTGAGGCAGAACAAAACACTTAAACGAACTGCTCAGTAAAACAACAACTGGCAAGAGCACACAGGGAGCACCAGAACATAAAACCCTCTAATGCAAAAGCCTGCTGTGCAGTTGGCATAACGACTGCAGATCCATTAGGAAACAATACAGCTTCCCAGGAAAATGTATAAAACATCTCCACCACTTGCACTTCAAAACCCTCTTCAGCGACTACACAGCTTTTTAGTGCTCCTTTTCAGAGGCAAATCAGGGATGCTGCTGCACAGGGGCAGCAACTACAGACACGGCGGGATCCGTGCTGGTGGCACCAACACACGGGTCAGAAAAGCAAAGAGCTGGAGGCCCCAGCACAGGAGGAGCTGGAGCTGCTGGAGAGAGCCCAGAGGAGGCACCGGGATGAGCAGAGAGAAGGAGCAGCTCTGCTGGAAGGAAAGGTTGGGAGAAGTGGGATTGATCAGCCTGGAGAGGAGAAGCTTTGGGGTGACCTCACTGTGGCCTTTAGTGCCTGAAGGAGCCACAGGAGAGGTGGAGAGAGGCTCTTTACGAGGGATGGAGGGACAGAATACAGGGAATGGCTTCAAACTGACAGAGAGTAGGTTTGGATGGGATACTGGGAAGAAATTCCTCCTTGTGAGGGTGGGCAGGCCCTGGCACAGGTGCCCAGAGCAGCTGTGCCTCCCCTGGATCCCTGGCAGTGCCCAAGGCCAGGCTGGACAGGGCTGGGAGCACCTGGGACAGTGGAAGGTGTCCCTGCCATGGCAGGGGTGGCACTGGATGGGCTTTAAGGTCCCTTCCAGCCAAAACTGTCCTGTGATTCTGTGAACACAAAGAAATAAACAACCGTTTAAAAAATTCCACTTTTTCTCACTGATATACTGGGCTAAGAATGATACTTCAGGAAGCTTTCATACCTAGCAAAACACAAAAAATTGCCACAGTTGTGTGTTTGTCCTGGCCATACGCTGCATTAAAAGCACCATAAAATACAGTTTAACTAAGCTGCACAACAAGATTTATTGAGCCTTTGCTGTGTTTTAAAGGTTCACAACTTAGGATCTCTCAATAAGATCTAAAGGAATTCTGAGCAATATCAAGGCATCAAACTATTTGAAACAGACCATAAATGAAATCAATTTTTTCTCCTTTCTTTCTGTAATGTTGCAGTATTTGTCTCAATGGCACATACACAGAGCAGAACTCAAAAACACCTACCCAGAGGAATCTACTTATTGCTTTCTGCTGCATCCACATCACTTGTTTCAACAGGGAAGTTTCACTCTATAAAATTACATCCAACATTTGTAATTTGCAAAAGCTGATGACAAAAAAAGGAAGATATAAAACTGACATACTTGGAATAAGCTCAGAATTAATTAATTTAAAGTTTGCAAACAAGGTAGGAACAGTCCAAAATCTAATTTTACAGCACATCACAAACTCAATCAGCTAACCTGCCCCAATGGAAGAACACAAAAATAACTATATATACCCTTTAAAATAAACTCTGCTGCTCAGTCTGTTTCTGTGTTTATCATTATTTTGTAATATTTTTAATGGGAACAAGTTCAGGGAATTGTTAGCCTGAAATCTATTTTATGCAATTCTGGAACAGGAGAAAAATGGAGCTGCCCAGAACCTGTCAGCACCTTGCAGGGTGTCACCTTCAGACACACAAAAATCCTCTCAGGATCAAAGCCTGGATGCAAGAAATGGAAAAGTATTTCAGGTTAGAGGCTCTAGGGAGCAGGAGAGGTAACACCTCTCCCAGGGAATCAGGAGATGCCATGGAAATGCACATAGGGTGACAGAGGAGCAAAAATAACTATGAGGGGGATTTTTCCCAACAGCAATGCCTTAAGAAACAAAGAAACTGAAAATCAACCCAATAAAACACTGATGTACACAACCACTTTGCATAAAATAAGGATTATTTCTGCACTCTCAGAACATACTTCTTTTCCTCTTTTTTTCTTTTTTTTTCTTTTTACTATTAAAGGCCAATTTCTTGAGAACAAGATTACTTTGAGGTGGATTCTGGCTAATCTTGCTGAGTAAAAACCAAAATAATAAACCCACACAGACTAGAAGCTGAAAGAAGATAAAGTATTATTCCAACTCCTTCTTGTACATGAATAATGGCTTGTTTACTAAGGAGCTGAAATACCACATTCAGCACACATTCCAGGGGAGTTAGAAATGCTGATAATTTCAAAGGAAAAGAAAGTATGCTTTGGGAAGAGAGTTACATTGGGAATAACCTTCAACAAAATGAGAATTTCTATCTACAGTCCATGCCTTGCATACGTACTGGTCGCTCATTCAGCAGTAAAGTAAGGAAAATAAGTATTTAAACCACTTTTGAGTCACTAATCCTTTTTTAACATATTCTAAGTAGACACCGTCATGCACATCCAGGCACACAGAGCCTAACTTCTAAACATCTGATCCTTGCAGATTTTGCATTTGAAAATGGCAAAATACATTGCCACCAATATTCAATTGTGCCATCAGTGTAAGGATCATTTAGAGGGATAAAAATGTTGAGTTCTAAGCAGCACAATCTTCATAAAACTCTGCTTCAGAATAAATTACAAGCTTCGTTTAACTATATGGAAATGCTTGCAGTGTATGCAATACTGAGAGCTGTATATAACCCTTTTAACTGAAGTTAAAGACAAACAAGGAGCAATAGCTGCAACTCCAGTTAAAAATCACTTCTTTAAAATATGAGCTATTTTCTTAGCAAAAGGAAGACAACTTGACAATTGCTACACAAGGCAAATAAAGCCCTGAATATGCAATTTGTGTTGATCACTGTCCATCCACTGACACTTCTGACAGTGGCAAAACCCCTATTTGTAAATTATGAGCAAATCTAAATCATGACAGGCCATAGTACAAAGACAAGCATTAATTAGACTTTTGCAGCTTCATTTTAAAAACTAAGAAGTAGCAAATAAGAGCAATAATGGCTATATTTTTGGTGTTTCTGGATGAATTTGCACTTTTAGTTCAAGAAGTATGTTTCTGTATCAGTCTAAATGATAAATAAAAGAGGAGATTTTGTAAACTAGACAGGACAGACAAAAATAAAAATTCCAGTAGACTTCTACATTTATAAGGACATATTTCAGACTTCTAACAAAGCTCACTTGATGAAAAGATTCTAATTAATACAATAATGTGATTTCAAAATCTAAATTAAGGCAACTAGAATATAAACTGAAGAAAAGACCTACATACCTGCAGTACCTTAGAGTCTATATTATGTAATTGCAAAAAGGAACAAAAAAACTTAATGTAGATCACATTCTAATTAAGAAACCAAAGTAAATGACACTGAAATGCACAGAAAGTTACATATGCACATGTTTGGCTGCCTGACTTAGAAGGTAACAGCTATGAATCACATTTATGGAAGACATTATTCAGAAATAGCTGCAATTGAAAAATTAACAGTTGATAACCAGCTCCAAGCACTCCCAGCCTCTGCAAGCCTTCAACAGGCACTGCTGGAAACAGAATTAAAATGTTCAGCATCCACGGGAATTTAAAAACACTTAAAGGGTAGTTCCTGTTATTAATTACACACAAGAGAGTACTTCTCTCTTAGATTTTCATGCTTTCTACTGCAGATGGAAAAGCTGAGGAACTGAGACTAAAGTATTTATTAAATAACTTATTATTTTTACCTCTCACCCTAAAGAGAAACAACCCACAAAAGCAAACATAAAAGAAATAATTATCAATGCATCCCAAGAGGGAAATCTGTTTTCTTCATCTTCTTGCAACTTTCTTTTCAACGTTTCATTAAATTCTGCTCATGGCATCCACAAAAATCTTTTATAAAATGAACACCATATGTGGCTGTGTAACAGCAGCTGATGCGCAGGATAACCAAGGGAGAGGGAAAAATTAAGAATGTGACAAACTTTATCTTGCCCAGGCTTCAAACTGGTTTATCTGTCAACTGGGGATGAGCTATCACTCCCACATGTTCAATTAGAAGCTGAAGAGCTTCATGGAATTACATCCAGGGCACTGGAACAGCCAGTCTCCTAACTGGAACACACTGCTGGGATATCTGACCAACGCCAGTAAACAATTCCACAGGGTAGAATGTGGGAAGGATGAAGATGATTTTGCTTTTGAAATGGAATATAAGAAAAAAATGTTTGCTGCAAGATAAGGTTTAATTATGTTTGAGGCTTGATGAGCACGGTATCACCAAGGAAATTTTCAAGAAAAACAGGAGTACAATGTCATATTTATTTATTTACTGCCATGTTCAGTGTTGAGTGAATTACACTGTTAACTGTATACTGAGCATTGAGAATCACAGAATCATTTAGGCTGGAGAAGACCTGCAAACCATCCTGGAATGGTTTGGGTTGGAGGGGACCTCAAAGCCCATCCAGTGCCACCCCTGCCATGGCAGGGACACCTCCCACTGTCCCAGGCTGCTCCCAGCCCTGTCCAGCCTGGCCTTGGGCACTGCCAGGGATCCAGGGGCAGCCACAGCTGCTCTGGGCACCTGTGCCAGGGCCTGCCCACCCTTTTAGGAAAGAATTTCTTCCCAATTTCTAATCTAAACCTGCCCTCCTTCAGTCCTATCCCTGCACACCTGGTGATCAAGTCCAACACTGCCAATGCCACAACTAAAGCATGTCCCCAAGTGTCACATCCACATCTTTAAATGCCTCCAGGAATGGTGACTCATCCTGATCTACCTGATGTATGGAACTTTTGTGGAAGCATGTGATTGTAGTAACAAAGAATCCTCACCAACACAAACAGAGGCACCTTCCCTGTCCTGACACAGATGTCCTGCTGCCCCTTCTACCCAGCTCAGGGACAGCAAATCCCCTTCCCAGCACAGAAGGCAATGGCTGAAAGCAGAACCTGCACATCTGCATGGCCAGGTAATGCTCCAATAGGAAAACATCTGTGGAGGAAAATGCTGTGAACTAAGCTCTCAATTTCAGGGTTTTTTTTGTCTGAGGAGCTACAGTGGGATCCAGGAAGCAAAACCCTCCAGCACCTGCTCTGCAGCACCTAAAGGAAAAGCAAACTCTATGCTCCAGGACCACCGTTGCTCTGTCAGCAACACAGACAAAGCTGGGATGTCTGGGATGCACATTTCCAAAGGGCTCTCCTGCTCCGAGCCAGCACTGATGGGTCTGCACTCATTAAGACTCAGGAGTTTCACCCATCACTGCTGTTCTCAGGAAGAACTCAGAACACGGGCAATTTTTCAAAAACCTCTCAAGAGTTCACCTGCAGAAATAGGAACAGAATCTCAACTTTCACAGGCATCAGCAATTAATGGCACCATATTTCCTCATAAAATGGGTCAGATGTTGCAGAAGTAAGGACAGCCAAAGGAGGGGAGGAACAATAAATAGGAGCTGACAAGACAAATGCACAACAAGCATCTTATCTGTGTGTTTGTATATGTCAAATTATCTGCAGATCAGTAAAATTACTGCCTTTTGAGAAGGGATCCAGAAATACACAGTCCACAGACCAGGCTGAGAGCAAAAGGCCAAAGGAAAGGACAAAGAAGAGAGAGGAATCATGGAAACTGTGTGCAGATACAATTCATGCTCCCAGGTGCTGTTTATTATTTTGTGTGGGTTGTGATTTTTTGGGGAGCATATGTAACTGTTTGGGTTTTGCTCTGGGGGGTTCCATTTTTGAACAGATACCTCCAAGTTATGCCCATGAAAATATATTAACGAGGCAGCTGCTGGAAGTGTATTTTTACTGAGTTCCCATTTCAGAGGATTTCATGCTGACTTTCAAGCTCCACAGTCACAGCTTTCCATGGAATTAATTTCTCAAACTCAGGCTTACAGCAACATTAGTAAATGTAAACTGTAGCACATGACTAATAAATAATATAAAGAGCACAAAGGAAAACACCCACATTGTTCAAGCCCTGGTCTGTAATACCCCATCTCACCACAAAAATGATAATGACACAAGAGAAGCAGCTCTGGCATAGAAAGGGGAACTTGCTTTGTGTCTTGTCCACCCTTTGGCAAAAACATTTCCAAGTAAGGAAGACAAATTATTTTTATGAGCAACAACGCCACAATGCAATAGATTTTTCTTTCTTAGGTTACAAAGGAAAATGAAGATTGTAAAAGGAAGAAGAAACTGTAGGGGAAACACAGCCATCAGGATGGAAAACCAAGAATTAAGCCTTGATGCATACACAGAAAAGAATAAATGGTGCTGCTCCTGCTACAAATATATCAGCACTGAGGATTGATGAAAACTGTGGGTGTCAACCAGGTGGAAGTGACCAGAGTTTTCACTGGTTCAAATCTTCAGATCATAGAGCAGTAAAAATTAGTTTCTCAACCAAATCACTACACAGACCTTTAACACAACATTTTAAATGAAAATATGTGATTTAAAAATGAGGTGGCACCAAGAGGTTCTTTGGTCTTTTTGTTGTAGAAAAGAGGTCAAGAATCATCAGATAAAAGAGAAACAATGCAGAGGAAATGAAGTGCTGGTTTGATGTGCCAGTGTTATAATATTTGAGTATTAAAAACTGATAAAATGTCCCCATTTTCCTTTTCAGTGAAGGAATTGCTGTAGATGTCTGCCTAGCCCAGACCCAGCATGGCACGAGCTGTTCCAAGCAGCTTAGGACAACAATGGAAGGTAAAATTCAACATTCAGAGAAAACTGATCTGAAAATAAATTGAGGGAAGACAGGAAAAAAACAGTGGAAAGAGCAATAGCTGCCAAGATAGGGGAAGCATAATGATCTGCTTTAATTGATTTCTCTAATTTTTATTTATGTAAATTAGGAAACAAATGTGAAACTCTTCCTTAGCTCATTACTATCCTAAAGCCAAATGTATTTCACAGCTGAACTACAGCAGAATATTGCACTTCAGCAAAGCCTGCAGCAACCATGTAGAAGAGGGAAAACTTGCTGTTAATAACTACAAATTTTGACCATTTAGGAGAGAATGAACAACAGAGCCTTGATCAGGAACATGAGCTGATCACATTTATATTACTGTAACTAAAAATATTTCTGCCCTGAGGAAATGTGCTGAGCCTTCAGTGGTGAACTTAAAACAACCTCTAAACCTACATAAATACATGTTCTACAATGTTTGTTCTTCACATCTTAGTGAGTTCCTATTTGTTGATGTCTGTTCAGCAGAAAAATGCTTCTTACAAATCCAACAGAAAGAAACAAGTATAGGTTACACTCAGAGTGGATCAGTCTATCAAAAGAATGATGAAGCCAAAATTTAACGTAATTGCTTGCTTAATTTAAAGCTGGCTGTCTCAAAAGAGGAACTTTCATGCTGTGGCAGATTGAAAAAGGTTTAAATTATTCTGTTTCTAACATTGCTCTTGCAGTATTTCCAGGTGCACATCAGAGGAAAGCTTTCAGTGCTACAGACAGCTTGCTGGCCTGCTTGACAATGTAAGAAAACAAAACAAAGCCAAAACTTCCTGGAATGATCCTCCCATCGTGTTTGCACTGCCACAGACACGATCAACAGCAAACAGCAGAAGCAAAACAGCAGAATGAGAACTCCTGCTTCACAAGCACAATGTTTAAAATACTTCATGCTTCTATAAATCAACAACAAACCACAAATATCAAACGGCAAAATGCTTTCTAATAACAGGAATAAAAATTGCAGAGAATCCCAGAATATGAGGTTGGCAAAGACCTCCCAGACCATCGAGTCCAACCTGTGACCAATCCCCACCTTTTCACCAGCCCAGAAAACTGAGTCCACACCCAGTTATTCCTTGGACACCTCCAGGGATGGAGACTCCACATCTCCCTGGGCAGCCCCTCCCAATGCCTGGCCACCCTTCCTGTGAATCCTATCCCCAGGAGAACATTAATCCAGCTGAAGTATTTCATTTTCAAACCCACACATGGCCAAAAAGACCGACATTTTCCACTGCTACTTCATGATCCCCAACCCCCTTCTCTAAAAAACTTCTTTCCAATCATGCAACAGAATTCTGCCTCCTCTCCATGAACTAACACATGGCTGGCTGCAAACCTCAGCAGTCTTCCTGAGCTTCTGTTTGCTGGAATATTCAGCAGCCACATTAAAATGCACCCATTAAGAAAAACAAACTACTTAGCATGTGGACTGTCCCTTGCTGAGCATTTGTGTGGTAATAATGCAATTGCACCTGACCCTCTGCCACATTCAAGGCATTAAAACCACACCAAAATTTAATTTGCTGTCTTTTGCAAATTCATCAGAATCCCATAAATAATGAGGTGGAAAAAAATTATCTTGCAAAATTTTTAGGAAAATAAATTGAAATAATTCTCTTAAATTCTAAAGAGCTCATTTAAATGTCTTTATGTAATGCTGAAGCTGAACACTACAGCAGAAACAGGCATCTAAGCAAGTCCAATGAAAAAAGGTATTAGTGGTTCAAAATCAGATCATTTCACTATAGCAGTTTAAATTCCAGTAAAATAGATATTAAAATATTAAATTAAAATATTTTGTTTGAGGGCATCTCAAAACTAAAACTAGAACTGTATTTTCTGTGACACTTTTTCAATGGAAGTTTTAAAAATATATAAAAAACATACTATATTTGCTGCAATTCTTAAAACTACATAACAATTAAGATATTTTGCTTAATTAAAGAACTCTAATGAAAATATTGATAGAATTGCATTTTTTCATAGTAGAAACATCATTTGAGTGTGGTGTGTGACTGTTGTGGGCCTTCCTCTTCCCCTTGGGATCAAAGGCAAGAAGAATTTCAAACAACTTTGGAAACAACAAAACCCCCAGCTCCGAATTCTGTCTGAGATCAAGTTTGTGTCTAGTGGGAGATTTTACAACACTGTTAAAAACAGAGTAGAAGAGGCTTTTTATAATGGAAACACTGAAGGACCAAGAACTCCAGTCAAGCTAAGAGCTGTCACTGCAGTGTTCTTTTATATCGTACTGAAAATTCCACTTTATTCTCCATTTGTCATTCTTCTCTGTAAAGACAGTCACTTCATTATAGAGATTAGGGTTTTCTTCTGCAGCCTACCTTCTAGCTTCAGACTTTTGGTTTTAATTCCTCATGTTCTCAGTAATTTTGATCACTAATTTGGCTTTCCAGCTTTAGCTGGTGACATTTTAGACAGAAGCTTCAGAAAGCTGAACAGAAAAAACACTGATTCAGTGGTTTAACTTCATCATGGAAGTTTTATTTTTCAAGATTATTATCCCAAGAGTATGAGCTCCTTGATTTTGAACATGAGTGTAATGAATGATGGTTAAAAAACCCCATTACTTAAACTTATTAGTGCACAAACAACAGCTTGCTACAAACCATGTAAAATCAGAGTATTTCTCAGAGATTTTGCCCAAGAACACAGACAAAACCACAGATACAGCAGTCTCCAAAGAGAAAGTGTAGGTTCTTGCTCTGATACAGACAAAAATCAAGTTTGAACATATTTGGATTCCTAAAAAGTGTCACTTCTGAGGCATTTAAAAACAAACAGAGCTGCTCTAGTGCTTTAGTCTTGGTTGTGTGCATGAATGTTATCTGCAGGGGAAACAAGACTGAACCAGAACTTCAGCTGGCCCTGTACACATCGGTCCTCAGCAGCAGAGCTGCTCCTGGCTCAGCAGAATTACGATGGCAGGAGGAATTCCAGGCAGAGGAAAGGAAAATGAAGAGGAAAGGAAATCCAAATCCCTGGAGATGAGCTGCCAGGCCGGGGTGGATCTGTGGCTGGGGCAGGGCATCCTGCCCAGCCTGAGCCCCCAGCTGGGACACAGCAGAAAGTCAGCACTGTGCAAACTGCAAAAGCTGGATAACTGCTCCATCTAAATGCAGCCCTAATTATTTTCTGTATACCAACAGAAATCTGTAATGAACCTCTAAATAATTCCTGAACTAAGAACCACTGAGCTGTCCTGAATGAGACTGGGCCTTTCCCTTACTACCTAAGCACTGCACACTCATCTACAGCACTGCTTTGGATGTGATGGGTGGCAAAACCCTGGAGGATATCTACAAAATTTAATGTTAATGTTTTGGGGCACAGAGGAAAAATAATGGATGTCTGCTTACCTCCATCAGGAAACGCTGTGTGTGTCTGCAAGGCTCAACTTGCAGAAAGAAAACTTATTTATTGCTAATCTTTAAAAGGCATCAGTCTTTGACATCCACTTTCTCAGAGGTTTAATTTCAAAAAGCATCAGCTCACATCAACTTTCACAAAAATACCACAGAATCCATAATTTCCCTAACTGCTACGTAAAAGCAATGTTCAGGAGAGTCAAATGTGCTCTAAGGCAAGAGCAAATACCCATCAGAAATGCCATGAAAGAAAGAAGCAAAAGGCCAGCTAATGAGTACACAACATGCAGCTGCAGCAGAAGTGACAGGGAGAAGGTGGGGAAGTGAGAGGGACAACAAAAAGGCTCATCCTAATGAAGCAAACATATGACAAAGGAAAAACCCTGCACTAGCTGGGTGTGGTTATTTCATGATTAAATGCTAAATAATGATAAGTATTTGGCAGAAATACAGGCTGTGTGAGAATACAGCATTTACAGTTATACTACAGCAGCTTTCAGTTTCTCAAGGTTAGCAGGTTTATTAAGTCAGTGATTTTATACAGGTGGATTTTTCTTTTTTGTAATTCAATATTACGTAAGACAGAATTGTCTTGTCCTAATACAGAGATAAAGCCAAAGGTCCTCCTGAACATGCATTGTATGAAAATGAAAACCAGGGACTTTGGGTTATGAAAAGAAGCCATATGACTAAAAAGTGAATCCATTTTCCAAAACGCCCACACAGACAAGAGCTTCTGATGAGAAAAATGATCTCTGCAAAGCTAAATTGCACAGATTATTTCCATGAAAAGTTAGACTCTTGCAGATTATACGATATTTACTGTGCTGGCATTTAAAAAAAAAAAAACAAAACACCAACATTTTATATTATTACAGTATGAATAATTACTTGATTGTTCAATGTAAATTATATAAAAATCAGTAATTACTTAATTGAATAATTGCCTTCTTTTAGAATTCACATAGGCAATGATGTTTGCTTAGTTTTTCCAGGATTGTTTCTCTCTTGCTGCTGGCAAGTTTTGGGTCCCTTTAAAATGAGGTGCCACCACCTGTGTGTGCCAGCAAAGCAGCTGTGGCTTACCTTGGCACTGGAATCCTTGCTTCCCAAATCCCCTGCATAAAGAAGGAAAAAAACTGCCTTAGTATGTTTGGTTTTAATTTCTACTCAATGATCTCTAAAAACATAAAAATAGCTTCATATTAAATTACTTCAGGTTTTGCTACGACAGCAACAGATTTTGAAATACACAACACAGACCAGCCCACCCATTTCAAAGCAGAGAACAATAGCTGTCACCAGCTATGTAATTTCAGCTTCTGGCAACAATTTTTTTATTATTATTATTTTACAAGCTATTTTGGATCTACAATTATCATCATCTGTGATTGCTGCATAATATTTCAACTCGTTTAATGCCACATGTATATTTAACAGCCACGTAAGATATTCCAAGTTCCAGCAAAGGCACGTAAAACAAACCAGACTTGGGGTTTCATCCAGATTTTGGGATTACAAGCTGCTGTTGCGAGGCTCAGCTAGAGTCCAGCTGTTTGCTGTATGGAAAGCAAGCAGGTGAAAAGTTTTACTTGTTTCAACATAAATGAGAAGACAGGCCCCTGATTTTCATACTGATTATTCTCCAGCTTCCTTGCTCCATTTCCATAACGAAATACAAATGTGTCCGTAGCACTCCTGCAATGAATACAATGACAGTGGTACCCAGACACTGGTACCAAACACACTTTGTACCTCTGGCAAACTCCACTGCTGTGGATTTATTTGTTTATCTTTAAGCAGCTAACATTCTCTTCCCACAAAAATAACTGTTTTGAGTCTCCTGCCTCTAAACATTTCGCTGCCTTTTTCTTTGCAGCCTGTTTTTCATCTGGAGTGCTGGAGCTGCTCACACAAACAGACAAAAGCCATGAGCTGGAGAAGCTGTGTGCAATTAACAACACTGTGCTTAATTATCAACTTTATGGAAATGGTTTCTTAAAAAAAAAAAGTATCAACAATTTCTCCACTTTTTATTTATTTATTTATGGAAGAGAAAAAACCTTCAGTGCACTGTTCCTTCAGGATGAAGCTGAAATGACACAGCTTAGAGCATTTCTCTACATTTCTCTGCACAAGTTGCTACTTCTTGTTATTATAAGCAAACCTGAACTAGGAAAACCAGGAGAAAAATCAAATTATTTGTTTACTTGGCAGCACACGTGCCTATATTGTCATTCTGATGCTTTTACCACTCATCTTCATAAAACTCAAAAGCTGGAAGCATGGAAATGCAATCACAAGAAAGCCAGTGGCGGGACTAAGAACGTGAAACAGACTTGAGATAATTTTTAATCCTTTGAAATAGACTTATTTGCAAATATTCCTGTATTATCTGCTCCAGAAGCACGGCTGTTGCTCAGCGTCTGAGCAGAATCCCTGCAGAGCCGCAGCCTATTCCACTCTCAGAGCAGCTACAATGTAATTTTTAAGTAAAAAGTCTTTTAAAAAAATATCAACACCCCAGAACCAAAGCGGAGAGGTGAAAGTTGCTGAAGAGAAAAAGGAGGCACCAAACTATTTTGGTAAATATTACGTGATGAAACGTAATCTAAGGAAAAGAATCTATTTGTATACTTCATTGAAAGGTTGTGTTTACTGTTCTTTATACCCTCAAACATTGTTAATTGACACAAGTCATTTTGGAAACACTCAATGGTGCGTGATGGAGAGCGGCCCATCTCCAAACCAGAACACCAAACACGTTTTGGAGGTGTCAGATGCTCTTCTAAGGAATGTGAAGAGCTTCCCCAGGCTCAGCAAGCACGACAAGACAAGAGCACAGTCGCTCTTGCCACCTGTCAGCCACAGGATACCCTTTCGGCTCCAAACCCACTGTCATTCGTGACAGAGCTCTGCTTTGTTTTGTAATTGCGCTGCTGGTGTGCGCGAACACCGCTCGCAATAACCCTGCAGCGGCTTTTCACACCTCCCAACTCATTCTGGTTTACATTAACTTTGAAGCAGTTTCTGAAGGTCTCTCACTTTTACCACACCCAACTTCACTTTCTGATTTTTCTTTTCCCCAAAAAAAAATTTAAACAAAAGAAAAACTCAGAAATTTGACTTGTTTCTTGTGCAGTCTACCATGTCAGCTTTCCTTCCTTACCCTGTGAATATATTTCAATCATTTCTGGCACAAGCACAGGCTTTGCTTCAGCATGCAAGCAGAGGAAAACTGACAGAGGAAGGAAAAGGTCCGTGTCCAGACACATAAACACACATAAAAAGAACAAGAAGCGTGCCACGGACACAGAGCCAGCCGCGTGCAGACCCTTTCACAACTTCGGCCAAAACAAATCACAGCTCTCCTTTTGGGCACCCAGAGCCGCAGCGCAAACTCGAGCAGCGGAGCAGGGCTGGAGCGAGGCGAAGGAGGGGAATCCCGAGCTGTCGGTGCCGCACGGTCCCGCAGGTCCGGGAGCGCCGAGGCTCCCGCAGCTCCTGCCGAGCCCGGGCCGCCGCTCCTCGCTCGGGCCCCGGCCCGGCCCGGCCTGCGCGGAGCTGCCGCCCTGCCCCGGCACGGCACGAACCCACGGCGTACTTTTCCCTACCAGCTTAGTAATGAGGGTGTTGGTAGGGAGTTTTCCTGCCCTCTCGCGCAGGAACCCTTCTCCCACAGAACCCACCCCTCCCTTTCCTCGGCGTGGACCGGAGCAGCGGTGTCACGGTGCCTGCCCGGCCTCGCTGCCCGCCCTGGGCAGCAGGAGGGAGCAGGGCAGGCACCGACCAGGAGTTATGGCTGGGGGACCCGAGTTTTGCCGCCCAGCAACGCCCCGGTCTGACACGGGCACCCTCCGTCCCAGCGCGGCTGTGCCCGGCTGAGCCCCCCAGACCCCGGGGATAAGGGGTGGGAAACACAGCTCTGGACCATGTGGGAAGAGATGGTCCTGGCGCGGGGCTGCAAACCCTGCGGGTCTCTGCGACCCCCCGAGCGGCGGCAAGTTTGGGGGCTCCCCCCGCCCCGAGAGCGGGATGCGCCCAGCCCCGGGGCCCCCGAGCAGCGGCAGCCGCACACAGCCCGCCGGGAGGGGGATGCGACAGCGCCGGGGCAGCGAGGTGACACGGGGGGTCACCCCCAGCGGGGTCACCTGCCCGGCCCCGGCGAGAGCGGCGGCACCGCGACCCGGCTGCCCGGGGACGCGGCGGGCGGGTGGGGAAGGGAAGGCAGGGCAGGGAGGGCGGCTCACCGGAGCCGGGGCTGCCCGAGGCGGGGAATCCCCCGCGGCGGAGCGGGCCCGGGCGGCGGCGGGCGCGGGGGGGACGCGCGCCCCGGGCTCTCACCAGATGAAGTCGGTGCAGTGGCTGCAGAAGGTGGGCTGCTTGAAGAAGCGCGCGATGAATTTGTGCTCCTTCACCTCGTGCACGTTCTTCTGCCTCAGGGCGCCCTTGCGAGCGAAGCGCCGCGCCGCCTCCGGGTCGGCGCCGGGCTCGGAGCCCGGGAACACGTCGGCCATAGCGCCTCCTCCCCACCCCCCGCCGCTCCGGGAGTCGCCGCCCCGACGTCCGCCCCGTCCGGCGGCCGCCGAGCCTCTGGCAACGGCGGCGCTGGGCGCTGCCTCCCGCTCCCAGCCTGACGTCGGAGCGGAGGAGGATCCCGAGCCCTCTCGCCGGCTGCTCCGCCCGCGGCTGAGCGAGCGAGCCCCCGGCCGGGGCGGGGCGGGCGCGGGGCCGCCCCCGCCGGGGAGCGCCGGGGGAGAACGGGGGGGCGGCCGCACCTGCTGGCCCTCGTCAGCTCCCGCAGCGCGCCCCGGGGCTCTCTCACACACACCGGGGCTCTCACGCACACCGGGGCTCTCTCTTACACGCACACACCCGGGGTGCTCTCACACACACCGGGGCTCACTCTCTCATACACTCACCGGGGGCTCTCACACACACACCGGTTCTCCCCGCGCACCAGCTCCCCCCAAAACGCACCGGTTCCACAGACACACACCGGTTTCTCCCCTCTCTTTCTCTCTCACATTCACCTACACAGGCTTCCCTCACACACAGGCACACACAAAGCTCCACTAACTCACACGCGCACGCTCAGAGGTTCCCTTAAAACACGCACACAGAATCTCCCCTCTCACTTTCTCTCCCCCACACAGAGATTCGCTCCCGTGTCACGCACAGACAGAAGATCCCCTCGCACACACACAGAAGGTCCCTCTCACTTTCTCTCTCTCACACAGAAGGTCCCCTCTCACTCTCTCACACATACAGAGGTTCCCCTCACAGACCGGCTCCTCTCACCCCCAGCTCCCTCCATGCCCACACAGACACAGCAGCCCGTTCTCTCTCCCCCTCACGCCCTCACACAGCCCCAGGCAGGTCACACACACACAGTTTGCCCGGTGTCAGCCATGGAAACCCACGCCTCCCCTCCCTGCAGGCAGCAGCAGGACCGTGAGCTCCATCCCTGCTTCCACCGCCGCCTCCCTTCGCCCGGCCCGGCACAGCCGGCAGCAGGCACGGCCACCAGCGTGTCACACAGCACGGGGAGCCTGCCCCGCGCTGCTCCCGGCCGCCTTCGCCACGCGGGCTTCCTGCACGCCCCGAGAATCGTTATTCCTGGCCCACAACAAACAAAGTGCAGCCCTGTGCTCTCCCCCACACACCTTTCCCCTTCCTGCCGCTCTCAGACGCAGCCACAGTGCGAGCGCTGAACCGCCGATCTCACAGCACCACAGGATGTCCTGCCGCTGTGCCATGGATCTTTATGCATCAGTGTAAATATCCCGTAGTATTTCTTACTTCAGTACAAAATCCTCAACAAAAAGTGTAGGAAACATTCGCCAAGTCTCTTTCTCTCATTAGGGCATTCAGCACATACACAACAGATTTTACCTTGGTTTTATGTCATCAGGTATTCCATAAAATAATAGACCTGTCTGTCTTTGCTTACTCACATTACACACAAAATAATCCCAACTCCCTGGATACAGAAACATCTGCCCATGGCATCCTCTCACATTAATACACTCAGAAAAATCATGACTATGCTAACATAAAACCACAATATATACAAAAAGTAAAGAAACCATTAATCATGTTGTTTTTAATAAATGTTATACCCATGGTTACAAGTTTACACATATGGGAAATAAATGCATGTGAAAAGTTCTACCCCAGTACATCTACACACTCATCTGTCTGTGTAAACATGTGTAAGATATTTTATTTCACAAGAATGAAAGCCAGCTAATTAACTCAAATTAAGTGCTGATGGGAAAAGTGTGCATGGACACTCCGCACAGAACAGAAATAACTTGCTATGTACTATCTTAATTTAAAAGCCTCAGTTTCTGGGTGCATCTTGGCAGAACTGGAATGTCCATGGCATTTCACCAAATAACCAATGACAGGGATGGCCCTGCTTTTCTCTAAACTTAGAGAATCACACCAGATGCCCTAGAAACTGTTGCCATATGCCCTTGCTTCATGGATTTTATTTTGTGAGCAACTACTTCCAAATTTGATCTTAAATCCAATGAAATATAAAGATTTTTAATTTGGTCTCCACCTATTCTGCACATGTTGCAAATCTCTAAATCTCTTCTTTCTCTTCGGAGGGAATAGATTTTTCTTGCCTTAATCAATTTATGCCAAAGCATGAGGAGCACCAAGAAACATTTTGTACTCTTGTTAAGGGTTCTATCAAGAAACATGAAACGTGTTTATTTCCATTCCTTTTGTGCTGTATCACAAACACAGCCACCAAAATTGGGGGACCTGAAAGGGACACAACTTGGATTACATTGGGTTTGAGGCAATCTGCGTATTTTGTTGTTCCTTAAAATCTCACAGACCTGCTGAATCATTTTGGATTCCAGTTTCTTTCCTGCCACTGACTCTGGACCAGATTAATTCACTGAAACATTGGCGAGTGTGCCAGGCTCGTGTCAGCCAGGGAAGAGCCAAATGGCACCAGTCACAGCGCTACAGGATCACAGTAGGATTGCTCTCCTGCCTCTCTGTAAAGCACCTATTTCACCTCAAACCTAGCAATTGGTTGTACATCGTGACTAGACACACTAGGCAAAGAAAAGCTCCATCATGTGTGCCCAGATAACCAGGTAAACCCTTCAAACCTCCTTGCCCTACTGTATTGAACACACAACTCCTTTTACTGCTGCAGTTTGGACACACAGCACTTACACAGTGCTTTTATTATATCCACCTTCAATATCAGGCTCTGTCACCATGGCCAGGCCACTCTTGCAGTGATGCCATAGGGCATGGTGTGTTCCACTCCCAGACACCTTTGGGATGTGCTGTGGTGACACCAGCTCCTCTTGCTGGGAGGTTTTTCATTGCCTGCACACTCGTTTTTCCTGCTCTGGTCTCAGGTCCTGTGGGTGACACAGGAACTCATCCCTCCTTTGTAAATAACTGGAGGAAAGATGTCTGCCACCTCTTCCTGAGTGAGCACATTCCCCCAGCAGCTCATGGCTTGCTCTTCTGCCCAGGGGAGTGTTTGCAATTTGCTTCTGGTTCAGGCCATCTGGACGAGGAGTCAGCATTTTCACTGTTTGTGTTCAGGCATATACATGGCCATTAAATCAGAGCACCAGCTTTTCCAACCTCCTGGCCAGCACCTTCAGAACTCCTGACTCCAAAGTGCCATTTATGGGGTCTCCTAATAGCAAATTTACTCCTGTATGGCTATTTGGATAATATCCTAGAGACTGTCCCTGATAGAAGTTCCCATTGGATGATTTATGAGGTTTTTTATCTCTAAAAAATTTGATTATTGCTGTAACAAGCACAACTTCTGAAGTTCTTTCTATATTTCCATCAATACCACCCTAGGTCTGTAAGTGCATCTGGGTTCATTTTGAAAGAGGTTTCTCCTGAAATGTCTTTGCTTTCACTCATCTGCTGGAACATCAACCCACCGTCTGCATCTCTTTTCAATCAAAGAGCAATAAAAAAGGAAACATGTATCAGGCTCTGCTCTGCCTCAGACCCATTCAAAGGGAGCCACGGAGAACACCTCCATCAACTGTTTTGGCAACTGTGACTGTTTTATTATTTCCTGCTTCTGAGAAATAGCCAACAGGAATCACTTCCTGCTGGAGGCCTATAAGGAAGTTCAAAAGCCAATTCCTCCTCACATTTCAAAGCCAATCACAACTGCTTCCCTCTCTAGAGAGTCAGGGGGACAAGTGTCTATTCTCCAAAGCCCTTTTAGGAAGGATGGTCTGAACTTTGCAACACTGCTGCCTACAAATTATTTGCTTCACCCAATCTCATCTTCCACAAGAATTTCCACAGGGCCAGCTCATGAGACATCTCCACCAGCAACTGTTGTGGGATAATTACTTGCCATAATTAGGTCAAAACCAGTTACCAGTTTCCATTAATTCACAGACTTCATGCTGTAAACTAAGGAACCAGGTTTTCCTAATTTATTTTTTCCATGCAACATAAACTTTGTTTCTTTCTTTGTCTAAAATGACCCATCAAATTTAATGTTGAAGCTCCCATTCTTAAGTTTGTCATTTTTTGACCAGTCCTGGTTTTCTAGAGCCTACTACAAATTCATTCACAAAAAACAACAACAACAACAACAAAAAAAAAAACAAACCAAAAAAACCACCAAACCAACCAACCAACCAAACAAACAAACAAAACCAAAAAACAAAACAAAACAAAACAAAAAACCAACCAAAAAAAAAAAAAAAAAAAAAAAAAAAAAAAGAGAGTCTGTTTATTGTTCTTACCCCTGCTTTGGCAACAATATACCTAAAATGTTTCCAAAAAATAGAAAAAGGTAGGCTGTGGTAACATAAACAGACACATTTCTGTAAGAAACTGTCTGTCTTTTATCCCAGTGGTGATGAGATGGAAACAATTTTCTCTCAGCATGGGCTTCTGCATCTTTCTTTGTCTTTTAGCATCTGTGTTTGGAATCCCCACAACTTTACCCCTGTCTCTGCAGTTACACGGGTCCTCCTCTCTGCCCCTTTCCCCTCAAAGTTCCTCAGAGTGCAGGTTGGGAAGCCCTGGGTCATGAGACAGGTTTTATTATTAAATTATTCCATGTGACAGACAGCTTGTTTACACAGGCCGGTACTGCATTAAAACACAGTCAAAAAGAACACTAAGTACAGAGGGAAAAAAAGTCCTCTGAGAGCTGAAATGTCACAGAAAGAGTATTTCTGAAAAAATTCTGGGGAAAAGAAAAATGGTATCTTATAATAATTAATAATTTCCCAGGGATGAAACTGCAGTCCATCGATATGTCCTAATCAGGAAAATCCTCCTTCCCACTGTGACAGATAAATGATGCCATTATTTCAACTTGAGTTTCCTTGAAAGCCTTGCAAAACCCATTCCTCATGCAAATAGCTTGTGCATTATCCTCATAGCAGCTCTCCATAGAATTGGAAATAAATAGCTGATCATATAAAGAACATTGAGTGTAAAACAGCTTTTTTATATCAGACTTATCAGAATACTGAGTGACAACCCATTGCTTTCTTTTCTCATGTCTCAGGAGTCTGAGGAGCATGGTAAAATCTCTCCTGGTTATAGAGCTTGATGCTGTTACACGCTGAAGAGTGATGGGGGTCCTTTGGGATGTTTCCTGGATTTTGCTGCTTTCCAGATTGTACAAACAAAAATTTCTGCCTCAGCTGGAGTATTTGCTGTCTTTGCTGTTTTGCTGATTTAGTCCTTCCCACCGGCAGTCACTCTGGAAAAATTTCTCTTCCAAAAAGGAATTCACACCCTTTTGAGTGCATCAGAACAATTCTCTGGTGTAGGCAAACTTTCAGTCCTCAACTGTACACACAAAAAAAAGGCAGAAAGACTGAGACTTTGGAATACAAACAAAGCGCTCAAACCATGTGGAAAAAACAAACTGCTCTTGTACCAGCTAAACAAGGGAGCCTCTGTGATTGATTCAGAGAAACATGGGACACAGGTCTGTGAGGAGCAGAGTGGGTGGGTTTGGCCAGGGCCAGCTGAGCCCTGGAATTCCGTGTCCAGAAGAACCAGACCCAGGGACCAGCGCTGGTGCAGGCTGTGAGCAGTGGGGTGGCCTGGGACAGACAGAAATTGGATGTCACAGGACAAGCACAGCCCACGGCTGGCTCAGGAAGTTCTCTGAAGGGCAAATGCTCAGAAAGTGAGAGATTCTCTGGAGGAAGGATCGAGCTTTTCTCACTTGTCCCCAGGTAAGCACCGGGCAGAGACAAAGCACTGCCGGGCCCTGCCTGAGCCACCATCCCCATCATCATCATCTCTAGGGCCTTCTTTTTTTTTCTTTAATTAAAATAAAATTACTCTATCACTGCCAGCTGACAAAAATCACCCTCAAAAAGCTATTTTTCCTGCCAGTTTTTGCATTAGAGTGTAAGCTGTACCTGGAGGGTTTAAGTTTGCAGGTCAGTGCCCTCTGTAGGTACATCACGGGGTGAGGCATGACAAGCAGAATGTGTCACTGTCCTGAAACCTCCTTGTGACACTCTGCTGGAATCTCCACAGGGCTTTTCTGATGTGCAACGGCTACAAAGAGTAAAGACTTTGTATTTCTGCACTGCTGGGAAATATCAGCTCCAGAATATCAGCCTGTGAGGCAGCAGAGAGCCCCTGGCAGAGCAGGACGACGCCGTTTCTTTATGGGGTGAACTCAGGGGATCCCAGAGTCACTGAGGCTGGAAAAGCCCTCCAAGACCACCAAGTCCAACCTGTGACTGATCCTCACCTTGTCCCCAGCACTGAGTGCCACGTCCTGGCCTTCCTTGGACACCTCCAGGGATGGAGACTGAAACCTCCCTTTGCAGCCCCCTCCAATTCCTAGCCACCCTTTCCATGAAGAATTGTTTCCTGATGTTCAACCTGAGCCTCCCCTGCTTGAGGCTGTGCTTTGTCTTCACTGGCACTGAAGCCAAAGTGAAATTTCCCACCATTTCAACGTGAGCATAAAGGTGTGGGTTATTTTATTTACCATATTCCCACAAATCTTCAATTGAAAGGGATGATTATTTTGCAAGAGTAGAATTTTGCCTTGTGAAGATGAATTGTAATAGTTATTATGTATATCATACTGCAACTCATTATTTCTGACAGGTCAATAGCATTTATCAGAGACACAAGAAATAGTAACTTTCATGTTGCATTTTGTTTATTCCAGAGAATAAAGGTAATAGAAAAACAAAATTGTATCAGCTGGAATAGCCAGGATATTCTCTTTTTTCCTGTGCCACCCCTCTATTATGAAATGTTGACACAGGGAAGGCAGAATGCCATTTCCAATGGTAGATTTCCAATTGTACCATGTCCGTCTGTGCTCTGCACAAGTGTTTACACTGCTGGAAACACTAATAATTGAAATGACAAGAGTTTGGCTGGACAAACACAGCTTTAAAACATTTGTTTAATTTAGAAAGACTGAGAAGTGACAACACTGACGCACAAAACAAGATAACATTAATTTCAAAAAAAACATTTCCAAAGCCCAGAATGGTGAAAAATGAAGTGTGGAAAACCTCTGTGCCACAAAGAAGGAAGGTGAGGAAGGATTCTCTTTGTCAACACTGAACATTCATTCAACTCCCCACTGGCATTTACATTTAAGAAAAAAAAAGAAGCAGAAACAGTCCTTTAATGACAGTGGAGACTATTTTTGGTCTTTTAATACAGTATTGTGGATTAAAGACTGGAAAGATTAGCAGACTAATGCATATCATAACAAGGAACATCTCCTCAGGTGGCTCTAAGTCAGTCTCATGCTGCCATTCAGGGTGACAAGCTATTGTGACCTCAACAGCCCAAAATTTCTATCTGGAGGTAAGTAAAATTATTGACTATTTACAGATTATTTAGAGATTTCAACGTGAATTGCATTTAAGATATTTTTCTTCCAGAAAATGTAGTTTTAGAAACCAAACATCTCACCACAATGCTGTTAAGAAAAAAAGAAAGGCAACTCACGGCATTCCAAAGAAAGTGCCAGTGGCTTTTATTCCAGATATATTATGCCTGTGAGACAAGAGCTGGGCATCTTGGTTTAAAAAGGTTTTGAACAGTGGTTGAGCAAACTTGGACAGAGGAATAATATTATTTAACTTGACTATAGCCTGATAACCATGAAAAAAAAAAGTCCTTATCGTTAATGACCACATAATTAGACGACATGAGGGAGAAAAATGCAAATTCTTTTTCTTAGAAATAATAACAATAAAAAAAGAAACAAAATACGCAGTGAACATACTTGTGCTTTCTGTGCATTTTCAACTTCAGTAATAAATACTTTTCACTTTGTAAAGTGCTCATGATGTGTTTTTTCCAAAACATCTGGACATCTTCTCCTTTCAAGACTTGAATTTATGAGAATGTCACTGATATCAGTCCTGGCAATGCTGGAGCAATTGCGATTTTATTTCATTCCTGTTGCCAGTATGCTGGCAGCATCATTCTGTCTTCCTGGGCAACGAAAAAAATCTCCATGTGCAATGAATAAAAGAAAAATGACCTCTGATATTTATTTTTGTTAGTTTTACAGAAGATTACAAAATAAATGCAAAACTCCAAGAAGAGCCTGGCTTGCTGATGGTGCAGATTACACCACCAGAATCAGAATTTTTAGAGATTCACCCACATGTGGAAATTGTCAAAGCAGCTGAGTCAAAGATTTCCACATTGTCAAAGCCTTCTGGAAACCACAAGACAGAGCTGCATCTTCTGAAGAAACCAACACACCAATAAGGTACTTTAATAAAGTGAGCACTTTTAAAAGCATGGCCTTCATTTCTTCATCCAAATAGGATTTGAGCCCTTCAGAAAATCTGATTCCAGTTATTGATACTGGCCCCTCCAAAAGCTGCTTCCTCTTAGGAAAGCTTCCCCTTGAATTTATTGCTGCAGATTAGAGGCTGGAACAAAGGGAAATTAGTTTATTGAGATCTTCCTAATGGTTCCCAGCACAAAAGAAGCATCCCTGTGGTACAGCACAAACCTGTAACAGGATCCAGACACAGAATAATGCCACGAGCATCGGGCACAGCCTCACCCCAGAGCTGGAGGAGCAGCTTTAACAGCAGCACGACGTTTCTAGAAAAATTCTTAGCTCACCACAAACCTGCAGCATTAGGTCTAAACTCATCCACTTGTGTTTAAATATTCAAGAGCACTCTCAAATACCAGCTCATAAAATCAACGGTCTTCCCTCTGGATCCAACATTATGTGGAGTTTGCAGTTCTGAAACTTGGTTTTTAGATTTTTCAGGCTTGTCAGTCAACAGTGAAATGAGGAATCTCCCCCTCTGGAATAACTTGCTAATACAAGCACATATATGCTTAAAAATAAGGAACTATATAGAAATGTGTAAAAAATATTAAATATATTTTATTTTATATATTTATTTATTTAATCTTTTATCTATATATATGTATTTATGTTATATGTTTTATATGTTATAGAAAATATACAATATATATTCTATATTATAATATAAATATAATATATATTATATATTATTAAAATATATAGGAAAAAAAACTCAGACAACTGTTTGTGTAGATTAATAAAGATCTGGGGGAAAAAACCCCTAACAGTGTAATTTTGTTAATTGTATATAAACTGATTTAAATCACATATTAAAACATTGATAAAGTCCCATTTTAAAAAGCCTCAAATGAAACCAATGACAAGACTTGGACCGGCGTGGGAAGGCTTTGGATCACCATAAGGGAGATCAGTATCCACTTTTTGATTGCACTGCACAGGAACTGAGTCACAAAGAAGGTAGATTTAATCATCCGGAGCGCTCTGGACTCGGGCCCAGGCAGAATTTCCCAGCTGATATCCGTGGCTCACGCAGATCCCAGGGTCTCTCTGGACTGGGATTGACTGGAAGTCTCTGACAGGGCACTGATCCCAGACACACCCCGTTTGGTGGGGTTTTAATGTGGATGAATATCCCAAACAGCTCCTCCGGGGCTGATCCTCTTATCCGTCACTTGGGAAAGCCACGGAGTGGCAGAAATAAATCTGGTGGTGGCCGGGCTCTGGGACGGCGCCGTGGCACCGTGCCAGGGCAGGGCTGGACAGAAATCCTCCCTGGGGTCACGGCAGGGTGAGCCTGGCCAGGATTCCCTGCTGGAACACAGGGTGCGAAAACGATAAAGGCAGTTGGATGTGCTCAGTGCAGAGTGATTTCTGCAGCACAGAGTGCTCCTTGCAGAACCTGCAGCAGGTCCTGGCCGCGCCTGACCTCTCTCCAACTTGTAAACAAGATGACAACCACAGGCAGTACGCACATATATATAAAATAATAAATAAAAAATAGGTCAGATGCTGCTGTCATGCAAATCTGTGGCATTTGGCATAGTAGGAAGTGGAAGAATAATGATGAGGAGAATCTTGCAAGCTTTGTTGCAAGCCTGCTGGGAGAAGAGAAGCATTTTGGCTTGAGCATAGAGAGCACCCTGGCTCTGGGGCTTCTCTTTTCTCTCTTCTTTTCTCTCTGATGGCTTCTCCCTGGAATGCACTGAGGGGAAGGCAAAAAGGTGGGACCAGCCAAAAAAAAGGAGAGAAGGTCTGTTCCTCCATGCTGTGGTTTTACACTGACATGTCAAAAGCTATCCCTTGCAGATCTGCTCCCTGCAGATTCAAACTCTCACAGAGAATAATTTGCCCCTGAGGCTTCATAATTAGACATTCCTGAGGAAGAAATTTAACACAAGATTTTTTTAGGCAGGATTTAGATAAATTTGTCAGAGGAACAGACTGTTTCACAATATTTGGGTCACAGCAGAACTGTGAGAGAGATTCTCCGGGTTTTCTGTGCAGGAAATGAGAAGGCGGAGAGGAGGAAGGAGCTGTAAAATGCTCTCTGGTTTTGTACACTGTGAGTTTAATGTATGTGAAAACTGGAACACCTTCATGCCTCTGCAGGGGAATACAGGCCTGCTGTCACCTGGAATACTTGTTAGTGCCAGCCCTCTGACATCTCAGATTCACAGGAATGGGGATTTTAATACCCACAGTGGGTGCTTAAAGTGATTTAAGATCCAGGACTAAAATTATAATTATTTTGCTAACTTCAGAAAAAAATTCAGAAACATCAGTAGTAACTAGGAATTCAGTTTACCCCTAAAGTTTGCTACTGTGTGAAAATAGGATTTTTAAGAATGATATACTCACTGTTTACTTTTTGTGTGACCAAGACATTCTGTTAGGTCAGTATCAGTTACTACATGTTTACCTCCAACATCAGAGAATCATTGAATGGTTTGGGTTGGAAAGGACCTTAAAGATCATCCTGTTCCAACTTCCTGCCATGGGCAGGGACACCTTCCACTAGACCAGGCATATAAAAATATAAATAAATAAATAAATAAATAAATAAATAAATAAAATATTTAATCAGAAAATAATACACTGCAAGTGGTTTCTGGCTGGCTGAACATGACAACCCAGTCACCAACAGGTGGAACAAGAGAAACACTGGGAAAAAAGCTGCAATCTGAATATCTGATCCTTATGGGAGAAAGATGAGATTGCTGGTCCCATTGCAGCCCCAAAGGCAGCTTTCCTGCCTGACAGAAATCTGCAGCAAGCAGGGGGTGGCACACAGGGACAGCTGCACTTACCAGAGACACAAGAAATAGTAACTTTATTTTGTTTATTCCAGAGAATAAATGTAATAGAAAAACAAAATTGTTTCAGCTGGAATATCCAAGATATTCACTTCTTTTCCTGTGCCACCCCTCTATTATGACATGTTGACACAGGGAAGGCAGAATGCCATTTCCAATGGTAGATTTCCAATTGTACCATGTCCGTCTGTGCTCTGCACAAGTGTTTACACTGCTGGAAACACTAATAATTGAAATGACAAGAGTTTGGCTGGACAAACACAGCTTTAAAACTTTTGTTTAATTGTAAATGCACTCAGGCCTCTCCTTAATATTCAGAGAATTCCCAGAATGACCAGGTTGGAAGAGACCTTCAAGACCATGGAGTCCAACCCAGCCCCAACCCCTCAGCTGAACCCTGGCCCCCAGTGCCACATCCAGGCTTTGTTAAAC